>NC_134901.1:36932971-36980471 GCF_041734735.1 Babylonia areolata | reverse complement strand
AGAGAAAAAAAGAGAGAAAAAACAGAGAAAAAAAAGAGACCCCCCCCCCCCCAAATCTTACCCTCATCCCTCCCTTTCTTTTCCCCTGTATGCATTACAGTCTTCACAACATATCTCTTCTTCTTCTCGTACAAAACCATGTATCACAGTCTTTACTATATGTACATTTTCCCAACAACAAAAATGTAAATCAGGCAAAAATAAATGTGACTGCTCACCCAGTTATACCTTTGAAGGGAAGGAAAAAAAAAAAGAAAAGAAAAGAAAAGAGGTGCTCACCGACAGTGACCCCGTCCGGAAAGAGGTCGTATCCCTGACTGGCCCCCACACTGGGCTGTGTGGTCCCCCCCACTACCTCCCTGCCTCCAGGGAGCGTCACCTCTGTGCTGTCCTCTGCGTCCGCCCCAACGCTGGTAGGGCTGGGGGGAGGTTTGACTGAAACACGCAGCATGTATGTATAACAGTCAGTTGTGTCAAGACTACGTGGAGTGATGGCCTAGAGGTAACACGTCCGCCTAGGAAAGCGAGAGAATCTGAGCGCGCTGGTTCGAATCATGGCTCAGCCGCCAATATTTTCTTCCCCTCCACTAGACCTTGAGTTGTGGTCTGGACGCTAGTCATTCGGATGAGACGATAAACTGAAGTTCCGTGTGCAGCATGCACTTAGCACACGTAAATGAACCTACGGCAACAAAAGGGTTGTTCCTGGCAAAATTCTGTAGAAAAATCCATTTCGATAGGAAAAACAAATAAAACTGCATGCAGGAAAAAATACAAAAAAAATGGGTAGCGTTGTAGTGTAGCGACGTGCTCTCCCTGGGGAGAGCAGCCCGAATTTCACACAGAGAAATCTTTTGTGATAAAAAGAAATACAAATACAACACAAATATGTCCTTCAGAAACACGCAGCATGTTTGTATGGTAGTCATGTCCATCTATGTCCTTCAGAAACATGCAGCATGTATGTATGGTAGTCATGTCCATCTATGTCCTTCAGAAAGATATAGCATGTTTGTATGGTAGTCATGTCCATCTATGTCCTTCAAAAACACGCAGCATGTATGTACGAAAGTCAGTTGTGTCCAACTCAGACCATCAGAACAGCGGAAGAGGCAACTGTTGTCCCAACAATCTGGGTGAGAAGAAGAGCCTGTGGCTTGACAAGTTGCCTCTTTTATCTCATGTTAGTCAACTTTTACCAAGATTCTTTTAGTCTACCTCTTACTATCTGGGCAAGAAATTGATAATAGTGGAGAGTGTCTTGCCCTCCGACTATGTCCATCTGAACAGCAGAGGAGGTAACTTCTGTCCGGACCATCTGAGCTACATCATTATTATACATATAGCGGAGAGTGTGTGGACAAAGTTACACTCCCGTTCTCTCCGCCAAGAGGGGTTTAGGTCAGTGAGTGTTGGTATGGTTCCCTAGGGCTAACTGGCCCTCCAAAAGCTGCAGCACTATGAGTCAGTGCAATCTTGCCTCTTAGTTTGACAGCCAAAGTCCTTGACAAGACTGAGCTGTAAATGAATACCCATTGCAGTGGAGAAGCCACTGATCATACAACTCAAACTTTGCTGTTGGCTGAACTGTAAGCTGAAAGCTTTTTAAGCCTTTCAACCTTGGGGGTTTTACAGCACTGGCAGGCTTCTAGCCACACTGATGTGAAACAACAACGCAGAAAACATACTGTTTTTCCTCCAAATTATGTGACGACACACCCGGAAATAAATGCCGATGTTGGTTCTCTTTTCACTGTGGTTTATGCAGGTGTATGAATGTGAAAACCGTTATAAATGAGACAAATTTTGACACCAGAGCCATGCCTTGGCACAGGGCGCAATAAGTTAATCTCTTGATACAAGCCTAGCACTGGAAAGAGAAAGAAGAAATGAAAGCTCTCATTTATTTGTGCACTTTTTTTTTCACCCTCAAGGCCTGACTAAGCACACGTTGGGTCACGCTGCTGGTCAGGCATCTGCTTAGCAGATGTGGTGTAGCGTATATCGATTTGTCCAAACGCAATGACACCTCCTTGAAAAACTAAACTGAACTGACAGGTACAATAGCCGATTGGTTAAAGCGTTGGACTTTCAATCTGAGGGTTCCGGGTTTGAATCTCGTTCACGGCGCCTGGTGGGTAAAGGGTGGAGATTTTTCCAATTCCCAGGTTAACATAAGTGCAGACCTACTTGTGCCTGAACCCCTTTCATGTGTATACGCAAGCAGAAGATCAAATATGCATGTTAAAGATCCTGTAATCCATGTCAGCATTCGGTGGAGTACGGAAGCAATAACATACCCAGCATGCACACCCCCGAAAATGGAGTATGGCTGCCGTACATGGCAGGGTAAAAACGGTCATACACATAAAAGCCCACTCATTTACTTACGAGTGAATGTGGGAGTTGCAGCCCACTCGTGTACATACGAGTGAACATGGGAGGACTTGCAGCCCATGAAGGAAGAAGAAGTAAAGGAAAGAGAAAGAGGAAGAAGAAGATGAGAGCTCACCACAGCCGTCCACCTCTGTGGTCTCCCCCGGCAGACAGGCGAGGACGTAGGGTCCCATGGTCTCCACGGTGTTGGGGATGGTCTGGTAGTGCAGGGGCAGTCGCAGCTTGACAGGGAGAGAACTCAGCCTGGTCAGCTCCAGCTTGGTGTTCAGCACCATCCCCTCCACCCCCTCCCGGCTCAGTCCCTCCCTGTGCAGTCAGGGGTGGGTGTTTTCACTGACTGATACTGTTACTTATATAGTGTCTATACTCGGTCAGAGATCAAGCTCTAAGACTGATGTGGATACTGAATTTTATTCACTTTTGTTATTTCTTCACACTTCCCCCTACACTCTGATATGCCCTCTTCATGTGGGAATAAACTGGAAGAAGGTGCAGAATGGTTAACTCACTGAGGATGGCAAACCCTCTCCCTGTCTTCTCCCCAAAGAAACCACATCTGATGTCCAGTAGGTATCTGAATGGCCCAACCTATAGCTTTTGTCGTTAGAAACTGTTAGAAATGCGGTATTCTTCTTTTATATCCACCTCTTCAATGTGAGAACCTTCCGCTTTAAACATGTTAATGATGTCAGCTGGGGTGAAACACTGTCCTCGTTGCCTTTTTTGTTGTTCGTACGGAGAGAGTTAAGGTGTTTATCTGACAAAGCATTATCCACGAGGGTCTGGGTTTGATTCCCACTCTTGCCCTTTCTCCCAAGCTCGACTGAAAAATGAAACTGAGTAACTATTCAGCTAAGATGATAAACCAAGGTCCCCTGTACAACAGGCACTTGGTGCAGTGAAAAAGAACCCATGGCAACGACAGAGCTGTCCTATGGTAAGATTCTGTTGAAGAAATCCACTCTGTTTGGTACACAAATATATGCATGTGTTCAAGGCCTGATTTGGCACATTGGGTTATGCCGCTGGTCAGGCATCTGTCTAGCAGATGTGGTGCAGCACATATGGATCTGGCCAAACGTAGTGACACCTCCTTAAAAAAACTGAAACTGAAAACCTGAATGACTGACCGGTTCTGGAAAGTGACGTTCCATCGCAGTTTGAACGTGCTGAGGTCCCCTTTGCGTTCTCGCGGGGGAGGGAGAGCACAGTAGATGGAGATGTTGCTATGGAAACACTTGGCGTCCATGCAGACTTTTCTTCTGTCCAGCTGACTGAAGACGTCAACCTGCACGGCCATCTTGATGGTGGGGTCGTTGGGTCGACATGGTCCGATGAAGCTCATGCTCAGTTCCTGACGGGCCACTGTGAAGTTGGTTTTTACTGCACAGTATAACAATAACGATGTCTGTTGTTTTGTTTTTTTTAATTTGATCACATGTGTTTTCTGGATAAATATAACCTTCACTGCAAGGGAGAAGAAAAAAGCAACAAAAAAACCCCAACCAAACAAAAAACAATGTCTGTTTCAATCTCGTCCCTGGACAGGTGCAACAACTGAGTGGTTCTTCTTCTTCTGCGTTCACTCGTATGCACACGAGTGGGCTTTTACGTGTATGACCGTTTTTACCCCGCCATGTAGGCAGCCATGCTCCGTTTTCGGGGGTGTGCATGCTGGGTATGTTCTTGTTTCCATAACCCACCGAACGCTGACATGGATTACAGGATCTTTAATGTGCGTATTTGATGTTCTGTTTGCATATACACATGAAGGGGGTTCAGGCACTAGCAGGTCTGCACATATGTTGACCTGGGAGATCGTAAAAATCTCCACCCTTTACCCACCAGGCGCCATCGCCGTGATTAGAACCCAGGACCCTCAGATTGACAGTCCAACGCTTTAACCATTCGGCTATTGCGCCTGTTACTGAGTAGTTTAAGTGTTGGACTTTCAATCTGAGGGTCTTGGGTTCGAATCCCGATAACAGCACCTGGTGGGTAAAGGGTGGAGATTCTTCCAACCTCCCACGTCAAGAGATGTGCTGACCTGCTAGTGCCTGAACCCCCTTCGCGAGTATATGCATGCGAAAGATCAAATACGCATGTTAAATATCCCGTAATCCATGTCTGTTTGTGGTGGGTTTTGGAAACAAGGACATGCCTGGCATGCACCCCCCCGGAAAACAGAGTATGACTGCCTACATGGCAGGGGTAAAAACTGTCATACACGTAAAATCCCACTTGTGCAGTTAAGTGAATGTGGAAACCACAGCCCACAAATGGAAAAAAAAAAAACACACCCTGGAGCTGGCTTCTGTTTATGCCATTTTGCATGAAAATTTTTTTTTTTTTACAAATGATACTGATAATAAAAATGATAGCATTAATATAAGCCCCTTAGCGACGACAACAACTGTTTAGTCGTGGAACCAGACTGAGTGAGCATCTCCCCAAGAGTGGAGACCACCACCACGTCCCTCAAGAGTCAGTCCCCCACGAAATCTGGCATCGAACAACTTGACAGGACGAACCCCTAGCACAGAAGTGGAGGGAGATGAGATTGATGAAACAGCAGAATCCCACACATACATACATACCAATGAACTGTTGGGATGACTTTTCAAAAATAAAATGGGGAAAAAAACACTTCATATCACATGTGAAGTAAACTTTTTTTTCCCCCCTGCAGAAAACAGAAAAGATGAGTGTGGCTTTTTTTTTGTTTTTTGTTTACCAGGTCCCACAGTCACGTCCGTCGAATCTGTGGTCATGCCAGTGACAGCCTCCATGGTTCCAGTGCTTTGTTCAGAGGTGAAGTCTGTTGTTTCATCTTCCATGGTGGTGGTTTCCGGCAGTATTTCTGCAAAAAAAACCCAGTCCAACCTTTCGTCAGTTGTCTCAATCTTTAAGGCCAATCTTTGTAAAAGGCTGTGATTCAAGTGTTGTGCGGTAAGTTTGTAGCTTCTTTCACACTGACATTCATTTTGAAGACAAGTGCACTGAGAGGTGGTGAAACACTTGCAAACAAAGAAAATAGGTGCACTGCAGAGGTGCATGAGCACTCACTCATACACACTGTTGACCATGCCTGGGTTGGTACAAGTGCACTGAGAGGTGGTGAAATACATGTGATCTGGCTCGATAGATGCACTGTAGAGGTGCACAAGTGCTCACCCATAGATACTGCTGACCCTGCCAGTTGTGGCACAAGTGCACTGGAATATAGTGGAACATGTGAACTGGCAATATAGATAGATACAGAGTAGAGGTGCACAAGCACTCACACATACACATACTGCTGACCATGCCTGGGTAGGTACGAGTGCACTAAGAGGTGGTGGAACATGAAAACTGGCTATATAGGTGCACTGTAGAGATGCACAAACACGCACCCATACATTCTGTTGACAAGGCCTGGGTTGGTACAAGTGCATATAAACTGGCTATACAGATGCATTCTAGTGCATGAGCACTCATCCATACATACTGTTGACCATGCCTGGATAGGTGTAAGTGCACTGAAAGTATGGTGGAACACATGTGAACTGGTGAAAATGTGTACTGTAGAGGTACACAAGCACTCACCCATACACATACTGTTTACCATGCCTGGGTTGGTACAAGTGCACCAAGAGGTGGTGGAACACATGAAAACTAACTATATATGTGCACTGTAATGGTGCACTAGCACTCAACCCACACATACTGTTAAACCATGCCTGGGCAGGCAAAAAGTGCACTAAGAGGTGGTGAAACATGAAAACTGGCAATATAGGTGCACCGCAGAGGTGCACGAGCACTCACCCATGCACATACTGTTGACCATGCGGGTGCCTGGGTCGGTGCAGGTGCACTGAGAGGCAGTGGTGATGCCCTGGGTTGAAGAACCGATGGGACATGGGTAGCAGGTACCGTTGCCCAGCTGAGGTTTGTAGAAATCCTTGCCGCATGCTGACAACACATTATCATCATCATCATGAATGGATACATAATAAAACATGCTTCGTTTGTGTCAATATATTCAAACATGTCTTATTTATGTAAATATATTTCTATGGCGCATAACTACAGAATACTTGCATGCTTAATGATGGTGCTGAGAAGATCAGAGGATACATGGAAAAAAAAAAGAAAAAAAAGAAAAAAAGACAGACAAAAACTAAATGATGCCCAATGGACCTAAAACACTACAGCACGCAAACAGAGTTCCATCTATGACATACCCAGGTGCACACACACACACACACACACACACACACACACACACACACACACACACACACACACACTCATGCAAACACATGCAGTCACACACCATTTATCATTAAAATATAGAAAACAAAGAATCCAAATTCTGGGAAAGAGAGAGAGAGAGAGAGAGAGAGAGAGAGAGAGAGAGAGAGAGAAAGCTGAAATTGAAGAGAAACATGTGAACACAGTATAAACTTTCAGCATCCTGGCGCCGTTTTGTCTCTGCTTGTGTCAGCACCACATGCGTACTGTTGTCTAACAACCGAAGACCATTCGAAACCACAGAAAGCTCACCTCCACAGGACTTGCCGTTGCCCTCGTAGCCGGCCTTGCACACACACTGGTACTCCAGCTGAGGAACTAGCTGGGCACATAAGGCGTTGAGGTCACACACGTCGATGCACCGTGCCGCGTCAGTTACCTCCCATGGCGACTCCACTGAGGGCACACAGCACAGGAGAGGGGGGTGGAAAGGTTGGGGGGGGGGGGGGGGAGGGGGGGGGGCGGCACAGAGGGAAGGAGATGTGTCAGAAAATGAATACTGAAAGGGGTGGGGAACGATACAGAAAAAACAACTAAACACACACACATGAAATGAAAGAACAACGAAGGCCAGGGCGTGGGTTGCATGAGCAGCGACCTTTGCAGTTCAAAGTTTGCTTTTTTTGTGTGTGTTAAGAACGTTCCCTAACCCCACCGTAAATTCCATGTACTTAGGAACATTCTTAACTCTCTCCATACGAGTGGCGAAAGAGACGACGTTAACAGCGTTTCATCCCAATTACCATCATCAAAATATTGCAAGCGGAACGCTCTTATACTGAAGAGGTGAATGTTGACAAAGAACACAGTTCTGACGACGGAAGCTAAAGGTTGGGTCATTCAGACACCCACTGGACATCCGAGGGGTCTGTGTAGAGGAGAAGAGAGGACTGGCCGTACTGAGTGAGTTAACACTAAGCAAACTAAGCACCTCAAAGATCGCCTCGCCTCATACAACCCGGCCCAGGAGCATGGAGGATTAAATTTTCAGAATTAAAAAAAAACCGACTTGGGCCTGTGCTAGTGCAAACACTAATTTGCGTTTCTTCTGTCATTGCTGCTGTGTGCGCACGTGTCAAATGATTAAGACGACGTGTGATGTTGGATCCTGGTGGGAGAGGCCAGCTGGGAGCTTGTTCTTCAATGTTGAAACGAAACAAAATTCAAAAAGAGGGTAGTGGAATAAGCATCATGACATGTTTTTTTAATTAATTTATTTATTTTTTACATCCAGCTCTCCGGGATAAAAATGAGAAGAAAGAAATCATTAAGATTATGAACAAAATAAGCACATGCACACATCACAATCCACATAAAGAAGGAAACATATATATATATATATACATACATACAAACCCCCCCCCCCCCCCCAAAAAAAAAAAAAAAAAAAAAAAAAAAACAGAAGAAAAAAAAAAGAAAAAAAAGGAAAAAAAAAAAAAAAAAAAAAAAAAAAAAAAAAAAAAAAGAAAGAAGAAAAAAAAAAGGAAGAAGAAGAAAAAAAAAAAAAAAGAGTTAAGAACAGGTCATTAATACTGCTGAGTCCGAAGACAAATGCAATGTGATTTTTCAGTGTTGAATAACAAGAAGACAGGTGCAACAGGGTGATTTTAGGGGGTAGTGGGTGGAAGAGAGAGAGAGAGAGAGAGAGAGAGAGAGAGAGAGAGAGAGAGAGAGAACACTGAACACTGACATGATTAATGTCATTAGCTGAAAAGCTCTGGTGACATAGTAGGTACTAATCAGAACAAAACGGTGCAAAATAGATAAAAACGGAACAGAAAAAAAAAAAAATCAGAATTGAAACAACATAAACCAATAAGAGATTTGCAACACTCTGGCACTTTGTCATTAGGTTAAGTACATGTGACAGGGGGTACTGTGCCTTTTTTTCAGTCGTTCATCTCCAAGGTAGTGTATTATATTGTATATCTCTTTTTATCACAACAGATTTCTCTGTGTGAAATCTGGGCTGCGCTCCCCAGGGAGAGCGCGTCGCTACACTACAGCGCCACCCCACCCCACCCCTTTTTTTTTTTTTCCCCTGCGTGCAGCTTTATTTGTTTTTTCCTATCAAAGTGGATTTTTTTTTTTAACAGAATTTTGCCAGGAACAACCCTTTTGTTGCCGTGGGTTCTTTTACGTGCGCTAAGTGCATGCTGCACACGGGACCTCGGTTTATCATCTCAACTGAATGACTAGCGTCCAGACCACCACTCAAGGTCTAGTGGAGGGGGGAGAAAATATCGGTTTGAACAGTACACAGAAAACAAAGTACACAGAGAGAGAGACACAGACGCAGAGGATTTATTCATTAAGGCCATAGCCCCATATGAATGAGGGGCGATAACAAGATATGCATGCATTACCGTAACTGGCAAAAAGCGTTCAACTGCTTACACAATTAAACTATAGAAATTAGGACAATACCATTTCTCTTAACTTAAAAGCTTTATATAAGTACAATGCGAGATTTCTTATAACACCATCTGAGACACACACACACACACACACACACACAGAGACAGGTATGTACTTTTGAGGCAGGTGTGGTTGTCGGCAGCCAGCTTGGATCCCACGTGGCAGCTGCAGTGGTAGGACCGGGGCACAGGTACGCAGATCTCGTCACACCTGGCACCACCTGTCTGGCACTGGTTGTTGGCTGGGGACAGTGAAAGGGGGGTGGTGTTTGGGTTGGGTGGTTCAGGGGGTGGGGGTGGGGGGGGGTCTGGTTAATGATAGGTTGTATTTGTGTGTGTGTGGGGGGTGTGGTGGTGGTGGTGGTGGTGGTGGTGGTGGTGGTGTGTGTGTGTGTGTGTGTGTGTGTGTGTGTGTGTGTGTGTGCATGCGCATGTGCATGTGTGTGACGTGTGCGTGTGTGCGCACACGAGCGCAAGCATGCGTGCTGTGTGAGTATGATTCAGCTTCTTTTCCTTATTTTGTGCTCTTCTTCCTGTTGTGTACACACCCACATCCTTGCCCAAATATGTGTAAAGTACACACATTGTATGAGCATGTGTATTTGTGCATATGCATGTTTATGTGCTTCCACACATGGATGAACACACACCATAAACAAGGTCACAACATGGCCTTTTGAAGAAAATGTAAAATAATGATAGAACTTTTGTTTTTCATCCAATTTTCATTCAACATGGAGAGAGAGACAGAAACAGGCAAGACAGAGACACAGACAAAGACAGGCAGGCAAGACAAAGACAGACAAGAGACAGAGACAGGCAGGCAAGACAAAGACAGACAGACAGAGACAGGCAGGCAAGACAAAGACAGACAGACAGAGACAGGCAGGCAAGACAAAGACAGACAGACACAGAGACAGGCAGGCAAGACAGAGACACAGACAAAGACAGGCAGGCAAGACAAAGACAGACAGACACAGAGACAGGCAGGCAAGACAAAGACAGACAGAGACAGAGACAGGCAGGCAAGACAAAGACAGACAGAGACAGAGACAGGCAGGCAAGACAAAGACAGACAGAGACAGGCAGGCAAGACAAAGACAGACAGACAGAGACAGGCAGGCAAGACAAAGACAGACAGAGACAGAGACAGGCAGGCCAGACACAGACAGACAGAGACAGAGACAGGCAGCCCAGACAAAGACAGACAGAGACAGGCAGGCAAGACAAAGACAGACACAGACAGAGACAGGCAGGCAAGACAAAGACAGAGACAGGCAGGCAAGACAAAGACAGACAGACAAGAGACAGAGACAGGCAGGCAAGACAAAGACAGACAGAGACAGGCAGGCAAGACAAAGACAGACAGAGACAGGCAGGCAAGACAAAGACAAACAGACAGAGACAAAGACAGGCAGGCAAGACAAAGACAAACAGACAGAGACAAAGACAGGCAGGCAGAGACACAGACAAAGACAGGCAGGCAAGACAAAGACAGACAGAGACAGGCAGGCAAGACAAAGACAGACAGACAAGAGACAGGCAGACAGGCAGGCAAGACAAAGACAGACAGACAGAGACAGGCAGGCAAGACAAAGACAAACAGACAGAGACAAAGACAGGCAGGCAGAGACACAGACAAAGACAGGCAGGCAAGACAAAGACAGACAGAGACAGGCAGGCAAGACAAAGACAGACAGACAGAGACAGGCAGGCAAGACAAAGACAGACAGAGACAGAGACAGGCAGGCAAGACAAAGACAGACAGACAGAGACAGGCAGGCAAGACAAAGACAGACAGAGACAGGCAGGCAAGACAAAGACAGACAGAGACAGAGACAGGCAGGCAAGACAAAGACAGACAGACAGAGACAGGCAGGCAAGACAAAGACAGACAGACAAGAGACACAGACAGGCAGGCCAACAGCGAACAGAGCACCATCACCACTGACTGACCTGTGAGGTTGGCAGGGTGGCAGATGACGAAGGAGGTGGGGCGGGAGAGGTGGTGGGTGACAGAGAGACAGAGACAGGCAAGACAGAGACAGTCAAGACAGAGACAGAGAAAGACAGAGACAGAGAAAGACAGAGACAGTCAAGACAGAGACAGGCAAGACAGAGACAGAGAAAGAGACAGGCAAGACAGAGACAGGCAAGACAGAGAAAGACAGAGACAGGCAAGACAGAGAAAGACAGAGACAGGCAAGACAGAGACAGAGAAAGACAGAGACAGGCAAGACAGAGACAGAGAAAGACAGAGACAGTCAAGACAGAGACAGTCAAGACAGAGACAGTCAAGACAGGGACAGTCAAGACAGAGACAGTCAAGACAGAGACAGAGAAAGACAGGGACAGTCAAGACAGAGACAGTCAAGACAGGGACAGTCAAGACAGGGACAGTCAAGACAGAGACAGAGAAAGACAGAGACAGAGAAAGACAGGGACAGTCAAGACAGGGACAGTCAAGACAGAGACAGAGAAAGACAGAGACAGAGAAAGACAGGGACAGTCAAGACAGGGACAGTCAAGACAGGGACAGTCAAGACAGAGACAGTCAAGACAGAGACAGAGAAAGACAGAGACAGAGAAAGACAGGGACAGTCAAGACAGAGACAGTCAAGACAGGGACAGTCAAGACAGGGACAGTCAAGACAGAGACAGAGAAAGACAGAGACAGAGAAAGACAGGGACAGTCAAGACAGGGACAGTCAAGACAGGGACAGTCAAGACAGAGACAGAGAAAGACAGAGACAGAGAAAGACAGGGACAGTCAAGACAGGGACAGTCAAGACAGGGACAGTCAAGACAGAGACAGAGAAAGACAGAGACAGGCAAGACAGAGACAGTCAAGACAGGGACAGTCAAGACAGAGACAGAGAAAGACAGAGACAGGCAAGACAGAGACAGTCAAGACAGGGACAGTCAAGACAGAGACAGAGAAAGACAGAGACAGGCAAGACAGAGACAGAGAAAGACAGAGACAGGCAAGACAGAGACAGGCAAGACAGAGACAGTCAAGACAGAGACAGGCAAGACAGAGACAGAGAAAGACAGAGACAGGCAAGACAGAGACAGGCAAGACAGAGAGAGTCAAGACAGAGACAGGCAAGACAGAGAGAGTCAAGACAGAGACAGTCAAGACAGAGACAGAGAAAGACAGAGACAGGCAAGACAGAGACAGGCAAGACAGAGAGAGTCAAGACAGAGACAGGCAAGACAGAGACAGTCAAGACAGAGACAGTCAAGACAGAGACAGTCAAGACAGGGACAGTCAAGACAGGGACAGTCAAGACAGAGACAGTCAAGACAGAGACAGTCAAGACAGGGACAGTCAAGACAGGGACAGTCAAGACAGGGACAGTCAAGACAGGGACAGTCAAGACAGAGACAGTCAAGACAGGGACAGTCAAGACAGGGACAGTCAAGACAGGGACAGTCAAGACAGGGACAGTCAAGGACAGTCAAGACAGAGACAGTCAAGACAGGGACAGTCAAGACAGGGACAGTCAAGACAGGGACAGACAGAGAGAACTCAGAACTCGGAAATATTTTACTGCAAGGCCAGTATGTACAAGTGAGACACACAAAATACAGAAAATACAGGGGGAAGGGACCAATGTCATGGACACAACATTTCATAACTGAAAGGTAGACAAAGATTTTTAGTTCTCGACATTTCCTGCAGTAACTTTAAGGTTTTTGAAAAGTTATATATTCATGTCATTTCTCCTTCTCTCTGTTTTTTTTAAGGCGTAATAAATAAACAATGCCACAGAACGAGTCATAAGCCTGTCTTCATTTTGTAAAAGAGAAAGACAGAGACAGAGACAGACAGACAGAGACAGACAGAGGCAGGTCGACAGCGAAGAGAGGCACCACCACCACCACTGCACTGACCTGTGAGATTGGCGGGGTGGTAGATGACGAGGGAGGTGGGGCGAGAGAGGTGGCGTGCGATGGGCTCCTGGTGGCCCGTGACCATGTCCACCATGTAGACGCCGTGCGTGTACCAGTCAGAGTAGAACAGCAGGTGGTCCAGCACCACCAGACCATACACGTTCAGCAGGGTCCCCTTCAGGAAGGACAGCTCCCGCACCTGGGAGCCTGCAGGGGAGAGAAACAGGGGTGGGGGTGGGGGTGGTTGGGGGGGTGAGGGGGTCGAGATGTGTGTAGGTTTGTTTTTTTTAAAACGCCTGTTTTGATGGATATACAATACAATACTATACATCTTTCTTTGTCCATTTGGAAATTACACTGTGCATCCACAGGCGCCTCACTCACCCTTCACAATATCTCAGCCAGCAGCCATGTCCAACACACTCGCAACATGACAAAGGTTGGACAAAAGATTAAAAAAACTCCAACAAATAACACTACAAAAACCTAAATACATAAAGCAAGTAACACAACACAATAATGGACACCCATAAAACTCTCTCTCTCTCTCTCTCTCTCTCTCTCTATCTCTATATATATATATATATATATCACAACTTCCAGATACATATATACATACATACATATCCTTTGATAAAGTTTCCTTGCAGGAATCATTAACTGTAGATCAAAATAAGAAAAGAGGAGAATGGGAAAGCAAAGAAAACTGAATTTGTTTGCAAGGAGTATGTAATATGGGAACTTTTGGGGATGAATTTAATTTTGTTTTAGAATGTCCTACAAATATTGTAGTTCCATGGAACTGAAACTGCTACTACTTCTTCTTTGCTGATGGGCTGCGACTCCCATATTCACTCACATATGTGAGCGGGATTTTATGTGTGTGTACATTTTTTATCCCCGCTGTGTAGGCAGTCATACACCTTCCTCCTCCTCTTCTTCTTCTTTGTTAGTGGGCTGCAACTCCCACATTCACTAGTATGTAAACGAGTGGGCTTTGACATGAATGACCATTTTTACCCTGTAATGTAGGCAGCCATACTTCATTTTCAGGGGTGTGCATGTTGGGTATGTTCTTGTTTCCATAACCCACCGGACACTGACATGGATTACAGGATCTTTAATGTGTGTATCTTATCATCTGCTTGCGTGTACACATGAAGGGGTTCAGGCACTAGCGGGTCAGCACATCTGTTGCCTTGGGAGATCGGAAAAATCTCCACCCTTTACCCACCAGACGCCGTTGCCGAGATTTGAACCCGGGACCCTCAGATTGAAAGTCCAACGCTTTAATCACTCGGCTACTGCGCCCGTCCGTCATATACTGTTTTCAGGGGGTACGGAAACTGGAACTGAAACAGGAACTGACCCTGGAAATCCTTGATGAAGACACGACCGGCACTGTCATTCATGGGCTGCGACTCCCACATTCACTCATATTCATGACTGGGATTTTACGTGTACAACCATTTTTACCCACCCTCCCCTTCATGTAGTCAGTCAGGGGGTATGTAAACAGGAACAGGCACTGACCCTGGAAATCCATGATAAAGACATGACCGGCACTGTCGTTCATGGACTGCGACTCCCATATTCACTCATATTCATGAGTGGGTTTTTATGTGTATGACAATTTTTACACCCCCACCCCCCAATCATGTAGTCAGTCAGGGGGTACAGAAACAGAAACAGGAACAGGCACTGACCCTGGAAATCCATGATAAAGACATGACCGGCACTGTCGTTCATGGACTGCGACTCCCATATTCATGAGTGGGTTTTTATGTGTATGACAATTTTTATACCCCCACCCCCGAATCATGTAGTCAGTCAGGGGGTACGGAAACAGAAACAGGAACAGGCACTGACCCTGGAAGTCCATGATGAAGACACGACCGGCGCCGTCCCCCACGTAGAGCTCGTCCCCGTGCACAGCCAGGGCGTTGGGCCAGAACAGTCCTGTGGACATCAGGCGCTTCTTCCTCTTGCCGCTCATCCGGGCGCGCATCACGCTGGGCGGGTTGTTCCGGTCGCCGTACTCCGTCCAGAACATCACCCTGCACGGACAGTGGTGCTTTGTTTTGTTTTTGTTTTGTTTGTTGATGGGGCTGACAGGTTATAATAATAGTAATAATGATAATAATAATGATAATGATGATGATAGTAAAAATAACAATTCTCATCATCATCATATCATTTTAGACAGAACATCACCCTGCACACACACGCAGTTTCTTTGTTCTGGTTTGTTGTTTCTTGATGGAGATAACGGATAAAAATAGGATCACCCTGCCAGGACACTGGTCCTTTGCTTTTGGTTTGTTTGTTGGAGGGGGGGTTACAGGTAATAACAATGATGAAGATGATGATGATAATAATAATGATAACAAAAACATTATCATTATCATTATTGATATCATTATTATCATCATTTTTTTCTCTCCATTATTATAGCATGCTCTATTTCCTTAGTCCAGGGACCCAGAATGATAACAACTAACAATTAACATCAGTATGGAGAGAAAAATGTTTAAAAAAGAACAAAAAAAGAACCACAGGGCATTATAACCCAGACTTAAGGACAAGACAAATTATCAACACAATCATTCATTATTCTAATCATTACCATTACTATCATTGTTATCATTATTATTATTATTATTATTGTTATTAGTATTATCGTTATTGTCAATATTGTCTCGACATGCATTGACCCTGGGTCAATGGCCATGTCCCGACTTTTAGTAGCCGCGCCCCCGTGCCTCCGAGGAAGGTTTTTGAGCCAGAGGCTAGGACAAGGACAGTCTGATATAAAACCTACGACCTGAGGACCTCACTGTCACCGTCCCAGCTTGCTAGGCTATGGCAGATGAACCACGGGTGTAAAGGGTGGGGCCAGTACTGCGCACACTGCACTCCACCTAAAAATTCCATTGCGCAGGCTTGAAGGACATGTCCACGTCCGCGCCACCAACTATTCCAAGCCCTGTAGCGATGGGAAAGGGGCAAAAACGGCAGGTGGAAGATGTCACTGGAAGCCGCAGTTCCAATCCTGCATGCAGGCGGTTCAGGATATTGGTCGCCTGATTGTTGACCCGGAGGTGACAGCATCACTCGGCAGCACCCTGAACGACCAAGCAGCCTTTTCTAGGGACAGCACTGCTTGCTCCACACGGAGAGGGGCCTAGAAAAGGTGGTCCAAACAAATGCTCATCTCCATACCCCCCAGTTGGCTAACCGCGGTCAACGGGCATCTCCAAACGCGGTCGAACAACAATAGGGAAGAAAAGGCCGGCACCTGCCTCACAATTAGGTGCAAAAGGACTAAAGGTAGCATGCTGGAACATCCGAACCATGCGTGACTCTGCAGACAGCAACCACCCAGAAAGGCGTTCCGCTCTAGTCGCACACGAACTTCAGAGACTGAACATTGACATTGCTGCCGTCAGTGAAGTCCGCTTTGCAGGGGAAGGCAGCCTCCAGGAACACGGCGCTGGGTACACCCTCTACTGGTCAGGCAAGCCAGAGACCGAGAGACGCCTTTATGGCGTAGGCTTTATGGTCAGGAGCACCATTGCCTCCAAGCTTGAAAACCTGCCAACAGGACACTCAGACCGAATTATGTCCATGCGCCTCCCACTACGGAACAAACAGCATGCCACTCTGTTCAGCGTGTACGCTCCAACCCTCCAAGCGGACCCCACAGAAAAGGTCAAGTTTTACACTGATCTGCGCAACCTCGTTCAGAACACCCCTGCTGACGACAAGGTCATCATCCTTGGCGACTTCAATGCCAGAGTTGGCCAAGATTCAGAAGCCTGGAAAGGAGTCCTTGGCAAGCATGGCGTTGGTAATTGCAACGACAATGGGCGCCTTCTTCTCGAGTTCTGTGCAGAGCAGCAGTTTACCATCACCAACACCATTTTCCAGCAGAAGGACAGCCTGAAGACAACGTGGATGCATCCTCGGTCCAAACATTGGCACCTCATTGATTACATCCTGATGCGCCAGAGAGACGTACGAAACGTCCTACACACCCGAGTGATGCCCAGCGCGGAGTGTCATACTGACCACCGCCTCGTCCGCAGCAAGCTCAGGCTCCACTTCAAGCCCAAACCAAAGAAAGGAGGAGCTCCTAGGAAGAAATTCCAGGTCGGCAACTTTCAGTCAGCTGAAGTGAAAGCTGAATTCCAGGCGAAGCTTCAGGACAAACTTGAAGACCCCAGTTGCCCCACAGACCCCTCTCCAGAAGCACTATGGGCACAGCTGAAATCAGCCATCCTGCAGTCCTCTGAAGAAGTCCTAGGGTTCTCGTCGAAAAAGAACAAGGACTGGTTTGACGAAAACAACCAGGAGATCCAAGAATTGCTGGCGAAGAAGAGATCAGCCCACCAGGCTCACCTTGCACAACCGTCTTGTCCGGTGAAGAAAGCAACCTTCCGGCTCATATGCAGCAACCTCCAGCGCAAGCTTCGTGAGATTCAAAATGGGTGGTGGACCAACATGGCAGAGAGGGCTCAGCTTTGTGCAGACACTGGTGACTACAGGGGCTTATACGAAGCCTTGAAGGCGGTGTACGGTCCCTCATACCAGGTCCAGAGTCCTTTGCGCAGTGCAGACGGCCAGGCGCTCTTCACAGACAAGATGTCGATCCTGAACAGGTGGTCGGAACACTTCCAGGCCCTCTTCAGCGCCAACCGCACGGTTCAAGACTCGGCAATTCTCCGCATCCCACAACAACCAGTGAAATTACAACTGGACGAGCTACCAACCCTAGAAGAGACTGTCAAGGCCATTGAACAGCTGAAATGTGGCAAGGCAGCAGGGGTTGACGGAATTCCGCCGGAGGCGTGGAAGAATGGAGGCCTAGCACTACACTCCAAACTCCACAACCTCTTTGTCTGCTGCTGGGAGCAAGGCAAACTACCACAGGACCTCCGTGACGCAGTCATCATCACCCTGTATAAAAACAAGGGAGAAAAGTCGGACTGCTCCAACTACAGGGGGATAACTCTGCTCTCCATCGCAGGCAAGATCCTCGCCAGAGTCCTCCTAAATCGGCTGGTGCCTACTATCGCCGAAGAACATCTCCCAGAGAGTCAGTGTGGCTTTAGAGCCAACAGAGGCACCACTGACATGGTCTTCGTTCTCAGACAGCTACAAGAAAAATGTCGGGAACAGAACAAAGGACTGTATGCGACATTCGTCGATCTCACGAAAGCTTTCGACACCGTGAGCAGAAAAGGTCTGTGGGAGATCATGAAACGTCTAGGATGCCCCCCAAAATTCCTCAGCATGGTCATCCAACTACATGAGGAACAGCGTGGACAGGTCAGACACAGCAACGACCTTTCGGAGCCCTTCCCAATTGGAAATGGAGTGAAACAAGGTTGTGTCCTCGCGCCGACCCTCTTCACGATCTTCTTCAGCATGATGCTCCAACAGGCCACTGAAGATCTTGGCGACGACGACGGTATCTTCATCAGATACCGCACTGATGGCAGCCTATTCAACCTGAGGCGGCTACAGGCCCACACCAAGACACTGGAGCAACTCATCAGAGAGCTTCTGTTTGCCGACGATGCTGCCCTCGTCGCCCATACAGAAGCGGCCCTGCAGCGTATAACGTCCTGCTTCGCAGAGGCTGCGCAGCTCTTCGGCCTAGAAGTCAGTCTGAAAAAGACGGAAGTTCTCCACCAGCCTGCCCCACGGGAAGAATTCCACGCTCCTCACATCAACATCGGTGAGACAGAGCTGAAGTCGGTCCACCAGTTCAGCTACCTAGGCTGCACCATCTCATCTGACACCAAGATCGACAAGGAGATCGACAACAGACTTGCAAAGGCAAACAGCGCATTCGGCAGGCTGTACAAGAGAGTGTGGAACAACAAACACCTGAAGAAAGACACAAAGATCAGCGTGTATAGAGCTGTTGTACTGCCCACCCTGTTGTATGGCTCCGAAACCTGGGTCACCTACCGGCACCACATACGACTGCTTGATCGCTTCCACCAGCGCTGCCTTCGCACCATCCTCAGCATCCACTGGAGTGACTACATCACAAATGTCGAGGTCCTGGAGCAGGCAAAAACTATCAGCATCGAGGCAGTGCTGCTAAAGACCCAGCTACGTTGGGCAGGGCACGTGTCCAGGATGGAAGACCACCGCCTGCCCAAGATCGCGCTGTATGGCGAACTGTCCACTGGCCACCGTGACAGAGGAGCACCCAAGAAGAGATACAAAGACTCCTTGAAGAAAGCTCTCGGTGCCTGTCACATTGACCATCGCCAGTGGTCCGCAGTAGCCGCTGATCGAGAGACCTGGCGACGCACCATCCACCAAGCTGTCTCCTCCTTCGAAAACAACCGCAGGGCCAGCCTTGAGGACAAACGCAGAAGGAGGAAGAACCACGACGCTGCAGCCGCGAACCCAGACCAGACTTTCCCTTGCAACCGCTGCGGCCGACTCTGCTTTTCCCGCATTGGCCTTGTCAGCCATGAGCGTGCCTGCATCAGACGTGGACAACGCCCTTCCTAGATCTTCGTCAGCGAAGCCAGGCCATGATGATTGTCAATATCATCATAATCATTACTACTATTATTATCATCATCTTGATTATTTCTATGTTTCAAAGGCAGTGAACACAGCACCGTTCCATGCAGGTCCTGACTCACTTTTTCCCCGTGTGGAGGTGGATTATCATTGTCATTATTATCACTATATCACCATCCCTTACAGAGCCCTCCTGACTCACTTTTTCCCCATGTGGAGGTGGATTATCATCATCATTATTATCACTTTATCACCATCCCTTACAGAGCCCTTCTGACTCACTTTTTCCCCGTGTGGAGGTGGATTATCATCGTCATTATTATCACTATATCACCATCCCTTACAGAGCCCTTCTGACTCACTTTTTCCCCGTGTGGAGGTGGATTATCATCGTCATTATTATCACTATATCACCATCCCTTACAGAGCCCCCCTGACTCACTTTTTCCCCGTGTGGAGGTGGATTATCATTATCATTATTATCACTATATCACCATCCCTTACAGAGCCCCCCTGACTCACTTTTTCCCCGTGTGGAGGTGGATTATCATCATCATCATTATTATCACTATATCACCATCCCTGCAAGAGCCCCACTGACTCACTTTTTCCCCGTGTGGAGGTGGATTATCATCATCATTATTATCACTTTATCACCATCCCTGCAAGAGCCCCTCTGAGTCACTTTTTCCCCGTGTGGAGGTGGATTATCATTATCGTTATTATCACTGTATCACCATCCCTGCAAGAGCCCCACTGACTCAATTTTTCCACATTTGGAGGTGGATTATCACTATCATTATTATCATTATATAACCATCCCTGCAAGAGCCCCCCTTACTCACTTTTTCCCCGTGTGGAGGTGGATTATCATTATATCACCATCCCTTACAGAGCCCCCCCGGACTCACTTTTTCCCGGTGGAGGTGGATTATCATCATCATAATATCGCCATCCCTTACACAGCCCCCCTGGACTCACTTTTTCCCCGTGTGGAGGTGCACGGCCCGGGGATTGTGCAGCCCCGTCAGCACAAAGTGCGGGCCGTTGCCGTGGCGCTGGAGGTTGATGCGGCCAATCAGGCCCCAGCCGGAGCTGTTGTAACCCGTGAAGTAGAGCCTCTGGCGCTCCGTGTCCACTGCCAACCCGTCCATGAACAGGTTGTCGCTGTACACCTCGTGGGGGGCCACGTCCGTGAAGGGGGAGCCGTAGATTCGCTGTCTGTGGACAGGGAGGAAGGTGGCAGAACGGTTAAGCTTACTGGTCCATGAAGGGTCTGGGTTTGATTTCCAGTCTCATCCTGTTTTTTCCTCACCTCAAGTTTGACTGGAAGATCAAACTGAGTATCTTAGTCATTTGGACGAGACGATAACAATAACCGATGATGAATTGAGGTGCTGTGTGCAGCACGCACTTGGCACACTGAAAAAGAGACCAAGCTCAAAGTGATTTATAAACTCGGAGTCACTGATCCTGGAAGAACCCATGGCAACAAAAGGGTTGTCCTCTGGCTAAATTCTATAGAAGTAGTCCACTCTGATAGGTACGCAAATATATATATAAATATATCTACAAGCACTCAAGGCCTGACAAGCACATTCGGTTATGCTGCTGGTCAGGCATCTGCCTAGCAGGTGCGGTGTAGCGTACATGGCTTTGTCTGAATAAAGTGATGCCTCCTTGAGAACCTGAAAGTGAAAGATACCGCCTCTCCCCCTCCCTGCCCCCCTCACTCCCCCCCCCCTCCCCTCACACACACACAGCCCCCCACCTCGTCAGATCGCTCCAGTAGATGGTGTCGGTGGTTTCATCATAGGTCATGGCGACAAAGTTGCTGAGCACGTCGTCATAGAGCAGAACATGGGGCGTGGCCTCTGTGTCCTTGTCCAGCGACACCAGCTGTAAGGTGTTCAGATCCGCGTACATCAGGAAGTTCTGGGGACCTGTGAGTCAGCAACAACTGATTTGATTGGCTGATATTTAAGCACCTATCCTCAGTCAGAGACCAAGCCATCTAAGCGCCTTGCAAACATGAAGTCATTTGGCCTGAAAGTCAGCAATGATTGATTGATGTGGATACTTAAGTAGTGCCTATCCTCAGTCAGAGACCAAGCTCTAAGCGCCTTGCAAACATGAAGTCATTTGGCCTGAAAGTCAGCAATGATTGATTGATGTGGATACTTAAGTAGTGCCTATCCTCAGTCAGAGACCAAGCTCTAAGCGCCTTGCAAACATGAAGTCGACTGTTGGCCGCCGTTCTTTCTCTGTCTCTGGACCTTGCGATTGGAATGAACTTCCTCTTTCGCTTCGTCAAGTCTCCACTCTCAGCTCTTTCAAGTCTGGCCTTAAAACCCACCTCTTCCCAAAATAGCCTCCCTTGCCTGCCCTTCCTTGTCTTTAGTTTCTACAGTTTTAGAGTTATGCATGCGTGTGAATGACTGGTGCGAAAGCGCTTTGATTTGTCTCTGCACAAGATTCAGCGCTATATAAATACCATTATTATTATTATTATTAAGTCATTTGGCCTGAAAGTCAGTAATGATTGATTTACTTGGATACTTACATAGTGCCTACCCTAAGTCAGAGACCAAGCTCTCAGCGCTTTATGAACATGGAGTCATTTGGCCTGAAAATCAGCAATAATTAATTGATATGGACACATTATATAGTGCCTACCCTCAGTCAGAGACTAAGTTCTAAGTGCTTTACAAACATGGAGTCATTTGGCCTGAAAGTCAGCAATAACTGACTGATATGGATACTTCTGTCAGAGACCAAGCTCTGAGCACTTTACAAACATGGGGTCATTTGCACAACAGGCTGCCTTCTTCCTCTTCTTCTTCTGCGTTCGTGGGCTGCAACTCCCACGTTCACTCGTATGCACACAAGTGGGCTTTTACGTGTATGACCGTTTTTACCCCGCCATGTAGGCAGCCATACTCCGTTTTCGGGGGTGTGCATGCTGGGTATGTTCTTGTTTCCATAACCCACCGAACGCTGACATGGGTTACAGGATCTTTAATGTGCGCATTTGATCTTCTGCTTGCATATACACACGAAGGGGGTTCAGGCACTAGCAGGTCTGCACATATATTGACCTGGGAGATTGTAAAAATCTCCACCCTTTACCCACCAGGCGCCGTCACCATGATTCGAACCCGGGACGCTCAGATTGACAGTCCAACGCTTTAACCACTCGGCTATTGCGCCCGTCAACAGGCTGCCAACGTGGGTAGAGCCAACTGAGAGCTGCCTGTAGGTACTCATCATTCATTTCCTGTGTCAGGCTTCAGTCACACATGCGCAAACACACACACACATGCATACATGCACACACACACACACACATGTACGCACATACACACACACAAACACACATTTAAACAAATCAATCAGATCTATTGTTTCTCATACCACACTGGGAACATACACATCAAATATTTTAACAAATTCCGGCATGAATAAAACCCCACGTTTTGCTAAATGGTCTGTGGTATCACCTACACCTGTATGGGAACTCCAAAGAGTGCAATTTTATATCAATCATACTGATCTGAATAAACATGACAACATAAATATACTTACATGTTGGAATTCATTTGGAAGAGAAATACCCTTATCATCTAAAGATATTTACAGACGGCTCTGTATTAAATAACAGATTTGGTGCTGCTTTCATTATTCCAGACCTTAGCTTTCAAAACTCATTTCATCTGGGAGAGAAAAAGTCCATCTTCACAGCTGAACTCATAGCAATTTTAATGGCGTTAAATTTCATGATATCCTTTCTGAAAGCTATATTTCAGATTCTATTTCGTGTTGATTCTAAATCAGTTCTTCATGCTATCAAACTTTTAAAAGAAACAGTTAGGTATGAACTCATTATTGAAATCAACCATTTGATTCACGAACTCTTACTAAGAGGCTCATACATAACCTTATGCTGGATTCCTTCTCATTGCGGTTTTTACTATAATGAAAAAAATGACAGTTTGGCTAAAAAAGGAGCTACAAGTTCTATGAAGGAGTTAGATTCTAAATATTTTGCTTTCACTACAGGAATGTTACGCCATGGTAGAAAAAGTCCCAGGGATCAGGTTCGACATCGGTCATCGGTCATTGACGCATTTAATTTTGAAATGACCTATTGTTTTTCAAGTTGCCAGGTCACATGACTTATTGTTTTTATGACCAGTCGGTCAACCAAAGTAACTATCTCTCTCTCTCTCTCTCTCTCTTTAACGATCGCGATCGCTTTGTCGTCTGCTCCTACAGGAAATGACTATAAACTGGTTTATTAAAATACGGATCCGTGACGAAACGAAATCCAAAACGAATCTTTATCGCTGCCTTTCGGGAGCTTCGGCGAGAAGAATTGGCGTTCCCACTTTCGCATTTACTGAGTGCAGTTTGTGTGTGCAAAACCAAGGGTTGTCCTTGCGTCATCTTCCCGCAAGGCATCATCGCCTGACAGCAGTAAATGAGCCAGTCGTATATGTTTTCTAGTCAATGCAGAAGACCAGAACATTGCATTTTCTTGTCAGAAATCAATGACATTCTTAACTTCTTTTTTTCTAGTCAATGAATGACCAGAATGGCCAATGTATTACATTTTCCTTTCATTTGTGCATTATTAAAGTTTGAAAAAGCCCGGGACGGGTGATATTTGACCTATTGATTTTCAAAATGACCTATTGATTTTATGTTCTTCCGGTCATATGACCTATTGTCTATTGAACCTAACCTGACCTCTGAAGTCCAATGGTCAAAATTTCAGCTTGAAGAAAAACACACCAGTAACTATAAAAGGCTGAGAGCGGGTGGGCCCGTCTTTTCACTGTTAGCCGCGCGAAATTTGGCCAAGCAGAGCAAACCAATAGGCCTAGTTTGCATCAGTTTGACATGGTACAGTATATGACACCAAATATAAAAATATACAAAAAAATGTATGGTTTCATGGGAAAACATTACCAAAATGATTTTCATAAGAGGCAAATCATTTCTCTGATCTGCAGATGGAAAATGAATTGATTTAAGACCAAGTATGTTGGGAATGTTTCTTGCATCTGCGGTGCTCACATAACAGCCGATCATATACTAACTTGCTATATGTTAAAGTCTCACATCCCTGAACTGAAATCATTTTCAGTGTTGACAATCTTCAGCAGTCCATTGCTAATGTATGACTTTTTCAAATCCTTGACAGATAGTCCAGATGGTTCACTGTTATAGTTGTTAGTTTTTTATTAGAAAGATGTTATGTTGTTATGCTTTATTTTATTTTTCTCTCTCTCTTTTAGTTAAATCGATCATTTTCTATATGTAACACACACACACACAAGCACACGCACACGCACACACACTTTCACTTACTCGCACGCGTACACAGTAATTTCTTTTCCCTCCCTCGATTTTTTTCCTTCCCTCGTCTAATATCACTTTCAGTGAAAAGACGTTAAGCTGAAGAACGGACGAATCAAATCAAAACAACGCTGATCCAACAAAGGAACGCTGACTTACGATCACACATGGCAGAGTTGCTGGACAGGATCTTGGAGGACTGGTCGGGACAGAGGCAGTGGAAGGGACGGTCGGAGGAGGGGGGCGTGCGCACACAGGTGTGACTGCATGAAGCCTTGTCACACACCCCGTCAGAGGAATCTGCGTCATGGAACAGGGCATCACACAGCTCATCATCTACACCTCACACTTTGAGCAAGAGTCGGCATGGACAAAGCATTCACACAGCTCATCATCTACACCTCACACTTTGAGCTAGAATCTGTATGGACAGGGCATTCACACAGCTCATCATCTACACCTCACACTTTGAGCTAGAATCTGCATGGACAAAGCATTCACACAGCTCATCATCTATACCTCACACTTTGAGCTAGAATCTGCATGGACAGGGCATTCACACAGCTCATCATCTACACCTCACACTTTGAGCTAGAATCTGCATGGACAGGGCATTCACACAGCTCATCATTTACACCTCACACTTTGAGCTAGAATCTGCATGGACAGGGCATTCACACAGCTCATCATCTACACCTCACACTTTGAGCTAGAATCTGCATGGACAGGGCATTCACACAGCTCATCATCTACACCTCACACTTTGAACTAGAATCTGCATGGACAGGGCATTCACACAGCTCATCATCTACACCTCACACTTTGAGCAAGAATCTGCATGGACAGAGTATTCACACAGCTCATCATCTACACCTCATACTTTGAGCTAGAATCTGCATGGACAGGGCATTCACACAGCTCATCATCTACACCTCACACTTTGAGCAAGAGTCGGCATGGACAAAGCATTCACACAGCTCATCATCTACACCTCACACTTTGAGCTAGAATCTGCATGGACAGGGCATTCACACAGCTCATCATCTACACCTCACACTTTGAGCAAGAATCGGCATGGACAGAGCATTCACACAGCTCATCATTTAGACCTCACACTCTGAGCTAGAATCTGCATGGAACAGGGCATCTGCACTGCTCAACATTTAGACCTCACACTTTGAGCTAGAATCTGCATGGACAGGGCATTCACACAGCTCATCATCTACACCTCCCAAAGACGGGCGCAACAGCCCAGTAGTTAAAACGTAGGACTTTTAATCTGAGGGTCTTGGGTTCAAGTCCCCATCACGGTGTCTGGTGGAGATTTCTCGATTTCCCAGATCAACAGATGTACAGACCCGCTAGTACCTGAACCCTCTTTTCAGTATACACATGCAGATCAAATACGCACGTGAAAGGTCCCGTAATCCATGTCAGCTTATGGAAACAAGAAAAAAAACACCACCACCACCACCAAACACACCCAGAAACAACGACAGTGACAGTAAAGAGGAAACTTCCAACACTGATTTCCCAGACTGTAGGGGGGGGTAGGATACCGTTAATTCTGAACAAACCCCCACCCGACCCCCTCCACCCCCCTCTCCCTGCATCCTCAAAGGAGGGGTGGGGAGGAGGGTCTGGTACAGGGAGGGTGGGATGGGGGCGGAGATGGAGGACGGAGGGCTTTAGGCAGCAGGCGAGCAAACACGATGGACTGACCCCGACGTTTGTGAGCCACGGGCGAGTAGTGGAGGCCGGTGGGCTGGTGCCCCTTGAGGATGACCTTGTTGTCGACGCCATAGCGAAGGTCGTAGGACTTGATGTAGCCCACGGTGCCCACCTCCATAGAGATCCAGTCTGTGTAGTACAGGGTGTCGCCACGCACAGCCAGGCCCATCGGCAGCTGTCACACACACACACACACATGTATATATGCATATCCACATACACGCAAACACACACATACATACACACACACACACACACACATATATATATACAAAAATACACTCAAACACACACACACACACACACACACATATATATACAACTATACACATACACACAAACTCAAACACACAGAGACATGTAAACATATAGACAAACACACACACACACACACACACAAACACACCAACACACACACATGCACGCACACACACATGCACGCACACACACACACACATGCACACACACATGCGCACATACACACACACGCACACACCCATGCACGCACGCATACACACACACACACACACACACACACACTCCAATGACCACATAAAGGCACAAATGAATGTGAACATACTTCTAAACTGAATGTGTCAGTCACTGCTTTTGCTTTTGCAGATCAAAAGCTTTAAAGTTGGCAAGGGAACGGATCTTATCCAAAATTCAACTGCTTTCCTCACTGTATAAATAAAACACTGAGACACACAGACACACAGAGAGAGAGAGAGAGAGAGAGAGAGAGAGAGAGAGAGAGAGAGAGACAGACAGACAGACAGACAGAGATAGACAGACTGCTTTTCATTGCCACTGACAATACCATCCTTTATGGCGATGTGTGGGGCACCAATACAGGTGGGGCAAAACTAACGATGACAAAAAAAAAAAAAAAAAAAAAGGAACAGAAACAACATACCTTATACTGTGAACAATTAACACTGATACACCATCACCACATGGAGAGACAGAGAGACAGAGAGGCAGAGAGACAGAGAGGCCAACTACACAAAGGTACATGTGTAACTTTCGAGTCAAAACAAAATAAAGCAACCCCCAAAACAACAACACCAAACAAACAAAAAAAGATCTTCAATACACAGCAAATTGACGACTTCGCTGGTTATTTCCAGCAGCAAAGTGGTTAAAAAAACCCAACAAACCCACAGACATGTAATGTCAACAAACAAAAAAACAACAACAAAAAATCGGAAAAAAAAAGAAGGAAGAAGATCACCAATACATTAAAAACCTCTGTCATTATTTCCAACTGCTAAGAGTTCAGAATTTTTTTTCTTCTAAGACAACAACAAAATCACAAAGGCATGTAATATCTATATATAAATAAAAAAAAAGAATAAAAAAAAGAAAGAAAGTAAAAACAACAAAACATCAATACATCGACAGCCTTATTTCCATCTGCTGCAGAAGTCAGCATAACTAGGGGTAAAGAATGTGACATTTCGGGGGGACCAGGGGGGGGAGTCCTCCATGCGTCAACTGCACTGCATCAAATGTCAGTCAGTCATGTGACCGCCATGCACTTCCTCCCATCTACCACCTCCCCTCCCCCCCCCCACCCCCCCTGCCACCCCCCCGGATCCCCCTGCTCCCTCCCCATTTCCATTCCAACTTTTCTCTTTCATCTCTTCAGCCCATGACGTTCCACTAAGTCCCCCAACTTCATCGTGAAGATCGCTTTCATATCAGAACTTTTGCAGTAAAGGAAGTTGTTTGAAGAATATGTGGACAAAGTGCCTAAAGGATGGGCCAGGTTCAGTGTCTTTGAGGAGCATGGAGGGAATAGTTATCATCTTACTCGGGAGAGAAATTCATTGCATTTATGAAAAATAAATGAGGAAAGTTTTGGAGAAGAATAGACAGGATATAATAAAAAGCCTCAGAGAGGGAGAGAGAGAGAGAGAGAGAGAGAGAGAGGGAGAGAGAGAGAGAGACAGAGAGATGTGTGTGTGTGTGTGTGTGTGTGTGTGTGTGTGTGTGCGTGGACAGTGAATACTTACAAACCACTGTGCCACTTTCAATGTGAATGGTTGTACAATATGAATAATCATTTTAAGACATTATGACCTTGACAAAGGCAAAAGTCAAAGAAAATGTTTAAACACTTGCATTTTTTTCTTGAAATGATCACAAAAAAAGAAAGAGAAAGAACTATCCAAAATACCACCAGAAGAAGATATCTAGTTATGACTGAGAGAGAGAGAGAGAGAGAGAGAGAGAGAGAGAGAGAGACAGAGAGAGAGAGAGAGAGAGAGAGAGAGAGAGAATGGCCTTGCCAAGGCACACACATGTCTCTGTGTACGAAAAACACACTTACAGGCATGCAAAACTGTATCAATTAAAAAAAAAAAAATTATAGTGAACAACTAATAACATAAATAGTCGGTGCACAACACAAGAACCTTAGACAAACACACACCACCAAACACACTGAAACACTACATGACCAGAGCAGACAGCAAAACACCTCACCAACAAAACAACACTCAAGACAAAAAAGCTGCAAGGGCTTTAAATCTGTCTTTAATTAACTGATGTTGTGTCTGGCATTCAAAGCAATGAATTAAGTAATGTATGAAGACAGAAGAGTTAGGATAGCAGGAAAAACTAAATCACTGCCAACACTACAAACAATATTTGAACAACATTTACAACTGAGAAAACACCTTCTTCAAGCTTTTCGGTGATCAAAGGCCTAAAGCTTTGGTCAAGTTAAAAAAAAATCTTATTCATGTCATCAAATAATGTCATACTTCTCAGGTTAACAATTCAACATTGATTATGAATTCATTTGTTTAAATCATGTACGGATGAAAGATTCAAACTTAACACCACACTCAACACTACCACACTAGAGCAGTAACAAAAACCCAGACAGAAATAATCACTTGTCACACATAATAATGTGAATGCAAGCAGCTGCACGCAAGAGCAGTAGAACACCAAGACTAATGTACACAATTGTCAAAATATATATTTCTTAAAACGCACACAGCAAGACCAACTGGGACAACAGCTGTGCCAGACCATAGGTGACGAGGGAAAGGTATAAGTAAAAGTCTGTGTGCTTGTCAAAGATTGATATGACACTGGAAGAAAGAAAAAAAAAAAGACCCGTGGAAAAGAATGGAAGGCCAAAGGGGGAGAAAAAAAAGATAAAATAAGATAAAATCTAAAAAGTGGGAAAAAAATTGGGGAGTGGAGGCCCCACTAAAACAGCAACAAATAAACACACACACAAACACACACACACAGACACACACACACAAACACACACACACAGACACACACACACACAGACACACACACACACACAAGAACCATCCAGTCAGTCTTCCACCTTCCCAGACACCACATGGACAAGAAAGCCCCCAACAAAACATGTCACGGGACAGACAGAAAACACATTTGTTCCCCCACTCCTCCTATTCTGCTGAGCGAACCAAACACATCCATCCATTTCTGCCGAGCAAGGCACTCTGGGAGAAAACTCAATCAATAAATCATACGTCCCCTGAGACGCCCACGAGCTCGGCTGATTCAGGATTCCCCCAAACCACCTCACGGTGGGAGGGAGGGAGGGAGGGAGGGGGGGACAGCCTCACAGACATTCCTCCAACAACTGTGGCCTGGCCCGTTAGCGGGGTGGTGGGGAGGGGGAGGGGGGGCTGGGGGTGCGATAGGGAAATGCCATCCTTTGATCAATACATAACCTTGTCAATTAGGACATCACCCCTCCCCCAACCCCTACTACCCATCCCCCTGACTTCCCTCCCTCCAAAACTACTCCACTGTTGCCCTAGGATGCTGCACATTTGGTTTTGCTATCTTTTTGTGTTTCTATGTTATTCTAATTCTGGCATTTGCAGAGACACAAACACACCAACAGAACTGAAAGAATATGGTGAACAGGTCTTCTGTGTGACGCCCCAATGACTCTTCACTGGTCTGGGGGAGGAGGAGGAGGAGGAGGAGGACGAGAACAAGAACAGCAAGAAGAAGGAAAAGAAGAAGGAGGAGGAGGAAGAAGAGCAGGAGGACAAGAAGAAGAAGGACAAGAAGAAGAAGAACAACAACAACAAAAAAAAGAACAACAACAACAAGAAGGAAAGAAAGAAGAAGAAGAAGAAGAAGAAGAAGAAGAAGAAGAAGAAGAAGGAGGAGGAGGAGGAGGAGGAGGAGGAGGAGGACAAGAACAGCAAGAAGAAGAAGCAGCAGCAGCAGCAGCAGCAGAAGAATTCTGGCAACATGACCCATGCTCGCAATGTTTGTGACAAAAAAAGGTTGAAAAAGAAAGCTGTGACATTACCCTTTCTGCTCGCACTGAAGGAGTATGTGTGTGTGTGTGCGGGGCGAGTGTGGGGAGGGGGGAGGGTTAGGGAGGGTTGTGTGTTTTATTTAATGGTGGTGGTGTTTTTTGGGTATGCACATGATTGCTGAAGCCCGACAGTTCAGCTGCTGTCAATGAAGTCCTACAGCCACCCGCTCAGGGAATCCACATTGATCACTGACAGAATAGTCACAAATGGGCTGGGGAACGAGAGGAGGTTCCCGGGCAAGCAGGCACTGTTGGAACTGATGAGATTAGAATAGAGCAGAGCAGAGTAGATTAGGTTAGAGTAGATTAGAGTAGAGTAGAGAGTAGAGTAGAGTAGAGTAGAGTAGAGAGGGAGCATGCATGTGTATAAGTGTGAGTGTGTGTATGTGCACATATATGTGCATACATATATGCATATGCATGTGTATATTTGTGTGTGTGAGCATATGTTTATGTGCATCTGCATGTGTGTGTGTGTGTGTGTGTGTGTGTGTGTGTGTGTCCCCGTGCGTGTGTGTGTGAGTGCGTGTGTGTGAGTGCGTGTGCATATGCATGTGTGTGTGTGCGCATGCTTGTGCGTGTGTGTACAAGCAGCATGCATGCATGCACATACACACATAATTGGCCGAGGTGAAAACACCACACAGCCACACCAACATGCACATTGTCACTTTAAGTCTAAACAGCTCACATAAAAAATAAAAAAAAATTCAAAATATTCTACATGCACTTTCTTGAACTCAACAATCCAAGGCAAAAATCTAACCAAAAAACCCCCAAACCTCTAAGCTTGAGAGAAAGTTAAAAGATTGAGCCAATTAATACTCACAACCTGATGCAAAAAGGGCAGCCACAACGAAGAAATGATACAAACATCACATACATCAGGGGAAAGAGCACAACGGACACGCCAATCTAATTCTCATACAAACACACACACAAAAAAACCCCCCTGGCAAATGACGTCAATGGGGAACATAAATGATGCTATCTTGGTAAAATAAATGAATGAATAAATTACCCCTCCCCTCCCCACCCCCTCAGCAAATAGCAAGAGGATAAATCATTAATAAATAACTGAATCAAGATGGCTACAGTTTTATGCAGTCTGGCATCCAAATCTTAAGATGAAATATCTGAATGATATGCAGAGATGGGGGTGGAAGAGAGGGGGAGAGAGAGAGAGAGAGAGAGAGAGAGAGAGAGAGAGAGAGAGAGAGAGAGAGAGAGAGAGAGAGATGTGGGCATGGGAAGACAGGAAGGAGGAAGAACTGGGAAAGGAGTGGGGGACAGGGAGTGTGGGGTGGTGGAGAGAGAGGGAGGAGAGACAGGGAGGAGGAAAGAATAGACAGAGGGGGAAAGAAGAGAGAGAGAGAGAGGGGGGTTGGGGGGGGCGGGGGAGCGGGGGAGTGGAGGGGGGGGGGGGGGGCAGAGGGAAGAAGGGGGAAGAGTATGGCTGCCTACATGGCGGGGTAAATAAAATTTAATAAAAACGGTCACACACGTAAAATGTTACATGTCTGTCTGAGTGTGTATGCGTGTGCGTCTGAAAATCTGATTGAATGACACAGGAAACGAATGATGAGCGCCCAGTGGCAGCCGTCAGTCGGCTCTACCCAGGTAGGCAGCCTGTGGTGCAAATGTCCCCGTGTATGTAAAGCGCTTAGAGCTTGGTCTCTGACCGATTGATAGGCGCTATGTAAGTATCCACGTCAAAGAGAGAGGAAGGATTAGAGAGGGAGGGGGAAAAGAGGGGGGAAGAAGAGGGAGGAGAGGAGGTGGGGGAAAGAAGAGAGAAAGAGGAAGGGAGGGGGGGGGGGCAGGGAGACAAGGAGGGAGAGGATGGATGGGAGTGGGGGGACTGGGGAGGGAAGAAGAGAGAGGGTGGGTGAAAGACTGGAGAGGGGAAAGGGGTGGGGGACAAGGAGGCAGAGAGAGAGAGAGAGGGGGGGGGAGAAAGAGGGCAGAGAGAGAGATGGGAGGGGGGAGAGGGGGGGGAGAGGGGGGGCGAGACATATTGGAGAGAGGGGGGAGAGAGAGGGCGGAGGGAGGGGGAGAGAGGGAGGGGAGAGAGACATAGAGGGGGGAGGGGGGGAGACATATTGGAGAGAGAGAGGGGGGAAGAGAGAGAGAGATGAGGGAGAGGGCGGAGGGAGGGGGGGAGAGAGAGAGAGAGAGACAGACAGACAGACAGACAGACTGATAGACAGAGACAGAGGGGGATCGGGAATAGATTTCTGCTTTCAGTGTTCATTGGCCTTTCTAGTTAAAAGGCATTCAAATTCGGACAGGGCAAGCAGTTCAGGCAGGTCAGGTGAAAGAAAAAGTCAGACAGACAGAGAGAGAGAAAGAGGGACAGACAGACAGACAGAGACAGACTGAGGGGAGAAAGAGAGAGAGAGAGAGAGAGAGAGAGAGAGAGAGAGAGACAGAGACAGAGAGAGAAAGAGAAAGAAAGAAAGAGAGGGGCGGGGGGATAATGATGAATAAATAAGTTTTAAATGAATGGTTTTTAAATTTCTGAGGATAATAGAATCAGCAAACAAGGGGAAAAATTTAAAACACAGACAGTGAGAGAGAGACAGACAGAGAGAGAGAGACACACACACACACACAGAGGGGGGATAGAGACATAGAGAGAGAGAAGGAAGTCTCTCTTAGAGGAATTTGTTGAAAACTTAAAAAAAAAAATAAAATAAAAAAAAAAAAATAAAAATCTGCTGCTTCTGTATTCATTCGAAATATTGCTGCATGCATCAATCTTGGAACCTGTTTCCAAGCCATTCTGAACAGCCACCTGACCCAGCGCTTCCAAAAATACCAACCATCTGGTATCAGGAACTCGGGAGGTTATCACAGAAAACGATGATGATAAAACATCCACACGCCAAGTTGCAGGAGAAGAGATAGGGGGCTGGGGGCGAGGGGAGGAAAAAGCAGAATTATTGTTAGATGATTAATGGGCATACGCTTCAGAACAGACTAAATGAACACACACACACACACACACACACACACGCAGACACATACACACACGGTCAATAAACGTATTCATCAGAACTGAGTTGCCTGACCTGCCACAAGAAGGAGAAGTGAACAAGTGTATACATTAATCATCAACAGCTCATGATGCAGGTGATTACCGACAAACAGAAGGATGTCCAGGTGATTACAGACAAACGGAAGGACGTCCAGGTGATTACAGACAAACAGAAGGACTTCCAAGTGAGATGATTACAGACAAACAGAAGGACGTCCAGGTGATTACAGACAAACAGAAGGACTTCCAAGTGAGATGATTACAAACAGAAGGACGTCCAGGTGATTACAGACAAACAGAAGGACGTCCAGGTGACTACAGACAAACAGAAGGACGTCCAGGTGATTACAGACAAACAGAAGGACGTCCAGGTGATTACAAACAGAAGGACGTCCAGGTGATTACAGACAAACAGAAGGACGTCCAGGTGATTACAGACAAACAGAAGGATGTCCAAGTGAGATGATTACAGACAAACAGAAGGACGCCCAGGTGATTACAGACAAACAGAAGGATGTCCAAGTGAGATGATTACAGACAAACAGAAGGACGCCCAGGTGATTACAGACAAACAGAAGGATGTCCAAGTGAGATGATTACAGACAAACAGAAGGACGTCCAGGTGATTACAAACAGAAGGACGTCCAGGTGATTACAGACAAACAGAAGGACGTCCAGGTGATTACAGACAAACAGAAGGACGTCCAGGTGACTACAAACAGAAGGACGTCCAGGTGACTACAGACAAACAGAAGGATGTCCAAATGAGATGATTACAGACAAACAGAAGGACGTCCAGGTGACTACAGACAAACAGAAGGACGTCCAGGTGACTACAGACAAACAGAAGGACGTCCAGGTGATTACAGACAAACAGAAGGATGTCCAAGTGAGATGATTACAGACAAACAGAAGGACGCCCAGGTGATTACAGACAAACAGAAGGACGTCCAGGTGACTACAGACAAACAGAAGGATGTCCGGGTGATTACAGACAAACAGAAGGACTTCCAAGTGAGATGATTACAGACAAACAGAAGGACGTCCAGGTGATTACAGACAAACAGAAGGACGTCCAGGTGATTACAGACAAACAGAAGGACGTCCAGGTGACTACAGACAAACAGAAGGACGTCCAAGTGAGATGATTACAGACAAACAGAAGGACGTCCAGGTGATTACAGACAAAGAGAAGGACGTCCAGGTGATTACAAACAAAAGGACGTCCAGCTGATTACAGACAAACAAAAGGACATCCAGCTGATTACAGACAAACAAAAGGACGTCCAGTTGATTATGAAAAAAAACATAGGACATACAGGTGATTACAGACAAACAGAAGATATTCCAGATGATTACTACAAATGGAAGGACAGCCATGTAATTATGGAGGAATGGAAGGGCATCCAGGTGATTGCGGACAAACTGTTACAGGTGATTACAGACAAACACAAGGACAGGAGTATGTGCAAAAAAACCCGCAAGGGCATCCAGGTGATTGCAGACAAACACAAGGACATCCCTGTGGACTGCCGGCACAGGGACGGCGACAGACAAACACAGGTGTGGCTGTGTACGGGGAATGAGTGGCGTGGAAGTAATGCCACTGAAACGATGCGGATGATGGGGCAGCAAAATAAAAAAAAAAGAAAGAAAAATAAGAATGAAAAAAGGAAGGGAGGACAACGAGGTGATTACAAAGAAGCAGGACATCCTGGTGATATGTACACAAACAGGCGACACCAAGGGCACACACACACTCTCACCACACAAACACCCACTCCCACCACCACCAACTCACCGAGATGTTCGAACCCAGCTTCAACCCTTGCCACAGCCGTTTCTCCACGTTGTAGACCCTCAGGCGGGGCCCCGAGGTGCGGTTGTCGTAGTTGGAGTCGGCCATGAAGAGCTGGCCCTGGCGGTAGGCCAGGCCGTTGGGGTTGCTGAGGTCGTCCTGAAGGATCACCTGGCTGTGGGATCCGTCCAGGTAGGACTGCATGATCTTGGGCTTCCGGCCCCAGTCTCCGTAGAACAGGTACCTAGGCAGGGTGGGTGGTTGGTGAGGGGATTGGTTGAGTTAGGTGTGATGTGTGTGTGGGGTGGGGTGTGTGAGGAACGTGTGTGTGTTGGGGTGTGTATAAGGGTTGGGTGGGTGGGAGTTTTTGTGTGTGTGTGTGTGTGTGTGTGTGTGTGTGTGTGTGTGTACACTTGGTAATAAAGACATATTCTATTCTATTCTATTATATATCCACACACCTGTTTTCTACATCTGACCTTTATCTAGACATACTAATTATCTACCAATACCCAATCTCTACACCAGCCCATCATCAACACCTACCAAATATCCACACCTACCAGTTATCGATGTCGACAGTGAGTCCCCTGGGGTCTCTCCAGGTCGCTGATGATGGTCTTCCTGTGGGCCTTGTTGAGGGACACCTTCTCCACACCTACCCCGATATCAACACCTACCCACACCCAACACCCACACCTACCCGTTGTCGATGTCGATGGTGAGTCCCCGGGGTCTCTCCAGGTCGCTGATGATGGTCTTCCTGTGGGCCTTGTTGAGGGACACCATCTCCACGCGGTGCCAGGCGTACACCGCCCCGTCCAGCCCCGGCTCAGAGTACCCCATGTTGGTGAAGTACAGGTGGCGCGACACCCAGTCCATCGCCAGACCTGAAACAGGGCAGGACGCAGCGTGTTGTGTCTGGAGGTCTTTCTGTAGGTGGAGACATGACTGGTGGCCAGGTACCCCTTCATTCAGGGCCTTGGCCTGTATATGAATAAACCCTGTCGGGCGCAATAGCCAAGTAGTTAAAGCGTTGGACTTGCAATATGAGGGTCCTGGGTTCGAATCTCGGTGACGACGCCTGATGGGTAAAGGGTGGAGATTTTTCCGATCTCCCAGGTCAACATATGTGCAGACCTGTCATGTGTATATGCATGCAGAAGATCAAAATGCACGTTAAAGATCCTGTGATCCATCTCACCATTCGGTGGGTTATGGAAACAATAACATACCCACCATACACAACTCCGAAAATGGAGTATGGCAGCCTACATGGCAGGGTAAATAAACAAAATGGTTATACACATAAAATGTTATATGTCAGTATCCGTGTATGAGTATATGTGTGCGTAACTAAAACCTGACTCAATGACACAGGAAATGAATGATGAGCGCCCAGTGGCAGCCGTCAGACGGCTCTGCCCAGGTAGGCAGCCTGTTGTGTAAATGACCCCGTGTTTGTAAAGCGCTTAGAGCTTGGTCTTCTACCCAGGATAAGCACTGTATAAGTATCCATATCAAGTTCACATACCCCTTCGTTATCAATAATGATGATGACTATGATACTGTGAGGACTACTAATAATGATAATGATAATAATCATGAATCAGAGTAGATACTTACACAGCACTCTGTCTAGAAAACCGCCTCAGGTGCTTTACAGAACATACGATGTCGAACATAACCACAGCATTGTGCTGGAGCTCTTCTGGGTTGTGTGGCATCATGTTCACATACCCCTTCATTATTAATGACGATGAGATGATGATGATAATAATAATGATAATAATAATAATAATAATGATAATAATAACAATTACAATAATAATAATAGTTATAATACTAGTTATAATAATAAAAGATATTTTTTATAGCAGTCCAGAAAACCGCCCCTGGTGATTTACAAAACAAATACAATAAATCATCAATTTGCATCAATCTTCCATATAAACACAATAAAATGTACCTGGCAAACTATACACAGACATAAACAGAACGCACACATGCCTGTAAACTTACATTGAATGAATGACAGAACGAATGAAACTTTATTTTCCAACGGTGGAGATATTAGCACAATAGCCGACTTACTTATCTACATCGTTCTAAGAGACACACAAATAATTACAAACACAAGTCAGAGAGAGAGAGAGAGAAGAGAGAGAGAGAGGGGAGGGAGAGAGAAAGAGAGGGGGGAGAGAGAGAGAGGGGGGGGAGAGAGAGAGAGAGAGAGAGGGAAGAGAGAGAGAGAGGGAAGAGAGAGAAAGAGGGAGAGAGAAAGAGGAGAGAGAGAAAAAGAGAGAGAAAGAGAGAGAGAGAAAGAGAGAGAGGGAAGAGAGAGAAAGAGGGAGAGAAAAAGAGAGAGAAAGAGAGAGAGAAAGAGAGAGAGAGAAAGAGAGAGAGAGAGTTGGCAAGTGAGAGAAACTGAGAATGTACGAATGAGTGACAGAGAGAGAGAGAGAGAGAGAGAGAGAGAGAGAGAGAGAGAGAGAGAGAGAGAGAGAGAAATAGAGGGGAAAGAGAGAGAAAGAAAGAGAGAGAGAGAATGAGAAAGAGAGAGTGAGAGAGAGGGCGCAGAGAGAGAGAGAGAGAGAGAGAGAGAGAGACAGACAGACAGACAGACAGACAGACAGACAGAGACAGAGAAGACAAACTGACCATCGACGACTCCGATGCCGTGAGAGCTGTTGAGAAACACCTCCCGTTCCCCTCCCGCCAGACTGACCCTGTACACTGTGTGTTCCTTCACGTCACTCCAGTACACCACCTACATGGAGACGTTCATTGAGTCAATCGATCAATCAATCAATCATCCAGTACACCACCTGCATGGAGACGTTCATTGAGTCAATCAATCAATCAATCATCCAGTACACCACCTGCGTGGAGACGTTCATTGAGTCAATCAATCAATCAATCGATCAATCAATCATCCAGTACACCACCTGCATGGAGACGTTCATTGAGTCAATCAATCAATCATCCAGTACACCACCTGCATGGAGACGTTCATTGAGTCAATCAATCAATCATCCAGTAACCACCTGCACAGAGAAGTTCATTCATTCAGCCAATCAATCAATCATCCAGTACACCACCTGCATGGAGAAGTTCATTCATTCATTCAATCAATCAATCATCCAGTACACCACCTGCATGGAGAAGTTCATTCAGTCAGTCAATCAATCAATCATCCAGTACACCATTTGAACAGTGCAATTCAATCCATCCATCCACCCATCAATCCAGTGCACCGCCTGCACAGTACAGTTCAATCAATGAGTCGATCAATCAATCATCCAGTACACCACCTGCACAGTGCAGTTCAATCAATCAATCAGTCAATTAATCAATCATTCATTCAATCATCCCACTCAGTCAAGCAATCAATCACTCAATCATCCAGTACATTGCCTGCATAGTGCAGTTCAATCACTCACTCAGTCAATCATCCAGTACATTGCCTGCACAGTGCAGTTCAATCACTCACTCACTCACTCAGTCAATCATCAGGTACATTGCCTGCACAATGCAGTTCAATCAATCCTTCATTCACCTAGTGAAACACCTGCACAGCACAATTCAATCAATCAAATCAACCAATCACAGAGGAGCTGGAGTGGCACGAGCGGTGCATGCACGTCCCACAGATCCCCAGCACCATCATCACCAGGACCAAGAAACACCGGCCTCCCACACCACTCACGGACCACCAGAAACGCGACATCAAAGTTGTTAGTGACAGTCGACTGGTTTCGTTGTCGTTTTTGTTGTTGTTGTTGTTGTTGTGTCATCATCTGCGCCGTTTCAGTGGCGTTACCCTTCATTCCGATGTCCCTTTACAGCCATACCCATGTTGGTCTGCCACACTCTCAACGCCGGCTGTCGATGTTTGGTCGTCAGACGGTCACACAGAGGAGATTCCGAGTACTGCTGCCGAGTCACTTCAGTGGTGTTCAGTAGTGCCTGTTCTGATTCAACACATAGGACACCACCTACTCAGCCCTCAACTCATAACAATAATCGGTTATTCGTGGAAACTGACTGAGAGAGTCACCCTCCTCACCCACTGTCTGAGTGGAGACCACCACAACGTCCCCCCTACAGTCCCTCACGAATTTGCAACACCGAAGATTTTGACAGGAACTCATCGCGAACAAGGAGGGTGAATCAGAACTGAGGTCACCATGAAAGCAGGCCATGAAAGGCCGCAGAATCTGGGGAAAATGTTTTCTCTGCATTTGATGACAAATGGTAATGACGATGATGACTATGTTGCTATGGAGGTGTGTCGGACTACTTGACAAGGCTGTAGTATTTTACACTTCCTTTCCTTCTGTATCCCGAGGTCAACCAAAAAATTGAGCAACACTCCACAGATCCAACCGTGAAATGGCTGACGATCAGCTGTGTGGGCCCAGTCTTCCCATTTGAGACCATTTGGAACAACCTTCCTCATCATATCCGTGCATCTGCTTCTATTTCTGCCTTTCGCTCATCACTAAAAACTCATCTTTTTAAAACCTATCTGTAAGTACTCTCAGCTTCCTTGTTCTCCAACACCACGCATGTCAGCCACTTTGGGTGTATGTAGAGTTGGAAGGGGAAAGTGTGAGTGGGGGAGGGGGGGCGGGAGGGGAGGGTGGGGGAAGGGTTTTTTTGAGAAAGATGGTCATGAATGTTTTATGTAACTTGTAATAATTTTCTTTCATGTAAAGCGCCCTGAGCTCTTAGAGAGAAAGGGCCCCATATAAATGTACATTGTTATTATTATTATTATTATTATTATATTATTATCAATCAATCAATCGATCATCCAGTACAGCACCTTCACAGTACAGTTCAATCAATCAATCACCCAGTGCACCACCTGCACAGTGTAATTCAATCAGTCAATCAATCAATCAACCAATCACCCAGTACAACACCTGCACACCACAATTCAAATCATCCACAACCACCACCTGCACACCACAATTCAAATCATCCACAAACACCACCTACTGCATATCACAAGTCAAATCAATCGGTTCCATCAAATCAAACCACACCTGTTCGATGGGGTCGTAGGTGACGGCCGAGGGGTGGGTGCTGCGACCGGCCAGGGTGAGGTCATGTGACTCTGCCCCCGTCAGAGAGATGAACCCGACCTCCCCTGACTCCTTCAGAGTGAAGAACAGCAGCTCGCTGGGGGCTGAAAAAACCACAGGGGATTTTTTTTTTTTCAGACTCAGTTTCACTTTCACAAGGAGGTATCGCTACAAATGCTCTCTGGACAAATCCCTACACGTAAAACCACGTCTTGCTCGGCAGATACCTGACCAGCAGTATGACTCAATGTGCCTTGTCAGGCCTTGAGTGCATGCTTGTATATTTGTGTGCCTATCAGGGGCCGTATTCAAGACAAAATTCATTTTGCCTTCAGGCAAGTTATCTTTGACATGGTTGGGACCCGCGGGTACAGTTAACCTTGAAGGATAAGTTATCTTTGTATTCAAGACACACGTGGTTCGCTCAGACAGCAAACCCATCGTCTTTAAAAAAAAAAAAAAAATCCCTAGATTCCCGTCTGCCATGCTCTCAGTTTCACTTCTCATTGCACCACAGCTCAGAACATTGTCGAGAGAGTTCGCAAAACACGTGCTATCCGTAAAGCACGCCTGTTTTCCCTTAAAAAAACAACAAAGAACAAGAGGCAAGGCCTTCAAGACTCACTTGTGATACACTTAAAAAAAAATTCCAAGCTTTTTATGTATCGAGTATAATTTCAAAATGTAATGTTTAAGATGAGAAAGATCAGTTTAAAGCGAATTAAGTCCCTTAGCATTAATTACAGAGTAATTTCCCTTCTTTACACTCTGCACCAAAACGTTTGCAAAATAAATAAAACTTCCATGCTTAGCAAAAGAAGTTCCTGTTTGAACAAAAAATGATAATGACTGCTCTTGTTGTTGGGTCAGAATATCAGATCAAAGTGCCAAGTTTAGAGAATACAAAAAATATAAATATAACAGTAAATGCAGTTTGCATATAATTAGGCTTCATTTTTTTACTTTTTTGTGCCCATCCCAGAGGTGCAATATTGTTTTAAACAAGATGACTGGAAAGAACTGAATGTTTCCTATTTTTATGCCTAATTTAGTGTCAACTGACAAAGTATTTGCAGAGAAAATGTCAATGTTAAAGTTTACCACGGACACACAGACACACACACAGACAACCAAACACCGGGTTAAAAGATAGACTCACTTTGTTTACACAACTGAGTCAAAAATGCTGCAGAAGGATCCGACATATTTAACTCTGCTTCGTGGGCAGTCCCCCTTGGCAGGTAGCAAGGGTAAATTGCCTTCGGGTTTGTAGACACGCGGGTAGACTCTTTGTGTTCATGAATACTGGAGATTGCTTACCCTCGGGCAGTTTGCCTTGCCTCAGGCAGATTACCTGCAGGTTCACATTTACCCTCAGGCACGATGTTCTCTTGAATACGGCCCCAGAGTGGGTCTCTATTTCTAGAATTTTGCCAGAGGACAACATGTATGTTGCCATGGGTTCCCGTATTCAGTGCGCCGAGTGTGTGCTCAACATTCGACCTTGGGTTAATCGTCTCATCTCAATGAGTAGACGCTCAGTTGGATTATTTTTCCAAGTCAAACTTTGTAGAGACTGGCGCAATAGCCGAGTGGTTAAAGCGTTCGACTTTCAATCTCGGTAACGGCGCCTGGTGGGTAAAGGGTGGAGATTTTTACGATCTCCCAGGTCAACATATGTGCAGACCTGCTAGTGCCTGAACCCCCTTCGTGTGTATATGCAAGCAGAAGATCAAATACGCACGTTAAAGATCCTGTAATCCATGTCAGCGTTCGGTGGGTTATGGAAACAAGAACATACCCAGCATGCACGCCCCCGAAAGCGGAGTATGGCTGCCTACATGGCGGGGGTAAAAACGGTCATACACGTAAAAGCCCACTCGTGTACATACGAGTGAACGTGGGAGTTACAGCCCATGAACGCAGAAGAAGAAGAAACTTGATAGAAAGGGTGACAGCGGGATTCGAACCCAGCACACGCTTGCACTTGGCGCACACACACACACACACACACAAAAAGGAAGCCATGTCAACAAAGCAGTTGTCCGTGGCAAAATTCTGCAGAAAAATTCAACTTTGATAGTATCAGTATCAGTAGCTCAAGGAGGCTTCAATGCGTTCGGTCAAATCCATATATGCTACACCACATCTGCCAAGCAGATGCCTGACCAGCAGCGTAACCCAACGCGCTTAGGCCTTGAGAAAAAAAAAGAAAAAAGAAGAAAAAAAAAGAAGAAAAAAACGAAAAAAAACCCAAACAAACAAAAAAATAAAATAAATAAATAGATAAAAAAAAATCGATAGGAAAGCAAATACTAGTACACTTGCAGACAGAAACAAACAAAAAAAAAAGTGTGAGGCGAGGAGAAAAGACAGAATTTCATACAGAGAAATCTGCTGCGACAAAAACAAACAAACAGACAAAACAAAAAAAACAACCAAAAACACACACACACAACAAAACCCAACACAATACAGTACAACACAACACAATACAATACACCCACCTAGCAAATGAACACACACACACACACACACACACACACACACACACACAAAACCAAACCCACAACAAAAAACCAGGTGGCTTGCTGACCTTCACAGCTCTTGGCACTGAAGCTGAGGGCAATGCCGCCAAAGGAGGGGCAGGTACACCTGTAGAAGGAACCTCCGGTGGGCAGGCACAGGTGGGAGCAGCCTCCTCGCCCCTCCTCCCCACACGGGTGGAAACCTGGCACCGCGTGGCACAATGAGCCGCCTCGTACAATGCGTTACACCATGCGTTGGTTGGTTTGTTTGTTTGTTTATTCAATTATTTATCTATCTTATTTATTTGATTGATTGATTTATTATCATCGTTATTATTATTATTATTATCATCATCATCATCTTATTATCAACATCATCATTATTATTATCATGTGGCACAAAGCGCATCACATGAAACAATACACAGACAATAGTGCATAATAACATACCTCTGCACATGAATTAAAAAAACAAAAAAACAACAACAAATAAACAACAACAAATATGCGTCTCTAGAAACAGCAAAAGACAATACTACAAATTGCAGATATGATTCCCCCCCACCCCCGCTACACACACATGCAAGCATACACACACAAGCACGCACACACTCATACACACATATATATCTGCACGCACACACACACACACACACACACACACGACACACACACACACAAACTCACACACACACCTGCATACAACCAAACACAAACACACACACAGAGAAAAATGTACACACACACACACACATGTGCGCACGCACCCACCCACCCACCGACACACGCAACACCCACACCCACACAGACACATCCCCCACCCCCACACACCTACCAACACCCATCCACCCCCACCACCTACCCACACACTAACCACCAACAACCAACTCACCGCGAGCCTGCACGGAGGGAGCAGTGGACACCAAGCTGAACAGCTCCTGGCTGTCGGGCAGGTACAGCTCCTCGGTCCACAGGGCGGTGCGGGTGCCCACGAAGGTGGACATGACCTTGGCCTTGAACCAGGTGCTGATGATGGCGTTGTTGCCGATGACCACCAGCCCGAAGGCCGGGCTGCTGGCGGTCAGCTGGCGCTCCACCGTCACGTCCCCGCCGTCCACGTCGCATGAGGAGATGGTCTTGTTCTTGGCGTCTACCCAGTACAGGCGTCTGAAACACGGGTGTGTGGGGGTATTTTTATTTGTATTTCTTTTTACCACCACAGATTTCTCTGTGTGAAATTTGGGCTGCTCTCCCCAGGGAGAGCGCATCGCTACACTACTGCGCCGACCCATTTTTTTGTGTGTTTTTTCCTGCTTGCAGTTTTATTTGTTTTTCCTATCGAAGTGGATTTTTTTCTACAGAATTTTGCCAGGAACAACCCTTTTGTTGCTGTGGGTTTTTTTTTTTAACGTGCGCTAAGTGAATGCTGCACACAGGACCTCGGTTTATCGTCTCATCCAAATGACTAGTGTCCAGACCACCACTCAAGGTCTAGTGGAGGTGTAGAAAATATTGGCGGCTGAGCCGTGATTCGAACCAGAGCGCTCAGGTTTTCTCGCTTCCTAGGGGAACATGTTACCTTGAGGCCATCACTCCTCTGGGTGGGGTGTTATTATGTGTGTGGGGGTGGGGATGGTTGGTGGTGGTGATGCGGTGTGTGTGGGGTGGGGTGGGGTGAGGATTGGTGCGTGTGCGTGCGTGCGTGTGTGTGTGTGTGTGTGCTGGTCTTGTTCTTCGCGTCCACCCAGTAAAGGCGTCTGTTACAGGTGTGGGTATGTTACGTAATTATGACTCTCTCTCTCTCGCTCTGTGTGTTTGTGTGTGTGTGTGTGTGTGATGGTCCACCTAGTACAGGCGTCTGTCACATGGTGTGTGGTGGGGGTACGATGTTGGTGTTAAAAGTGTGTGTGTGTGTGTGTGTGGAGAGAGAGAGAGAGAGAGAGAGAGAGAGAGAGTCTGCCTATATGTATATGCGTGTGAATAAGAGAGAGAGAGAGAGAGAGAGAGAGAGAGAGAGAGAGTGTGTGTGTGTGTGTGTGTGATGGTCTTGTTCTTGGCGTCCACCCAGTACAGGCGTTTGCAAAACGGGTGTGTGGTGGGAATGTTGTTTATTACGTGTGGTGGTGTTGTGTTGTGTGTGTGTGTGTGTGTGTGTGTGTGTGTGTGTGTGTGTGTGTGTGTGTGTGTGCCTGCCTGCCTTCATGAAAAATGATGCGTGCGTGCGTGCGTGCGTTCGTGTGTCTGCGGTGAATCAACGGTTCCACAGAAACAGCACACTGAAAAAAGAAAAAAAGAAAATCTCCAGTTGTGCATTCCGCCAAAAGGAAATTTTCTTTATGCTGGAATATTCATTATTTATTTATTCTCTTTCTTTCCTTCTTTCTTTTTATTTTTTAGACAATTCAGTATGCATAGCCGACATTTTTCACTCCTGGGTTTGACAAGCTGGCCGACAAAAAAAAAAAGAAGAAAAAAAAGAAGAAGAAAACTGAAACAAAATCTGATAAACAAACACACAAAAACAAACAAACAAAAAAAACCCCACCACTCATGATGGATTTGAAAATAATGAGAACAGGCAGAGCAGAGGATTACGGTTTATTCCTCGAGGTCTGTGTATGACATGAGTCAGCTATGGAGCACTGGCCTTATCTCTGCCCCCCTCCCCCCTTCCCCCCCAACACATTTTTGTTATACATCTGCCCCCCCCCCCCCTCTCTCTCTCTCTCCACCCACCAACATATTTCTTGTTATTCATTCGCGCTAAAAATCATATATTTTTACGTCATACCGGAGTTTCATTTTTGTTAAGATAAGATTTCTTTTTTTTTTTTCTCTCGTGCTTCGTCTATTCCATTTTCCTTTCGCATGAATGTTCTTACGGAAATTTGTCTGTTTTATCAATTCTGGAGAGAAGTAACTGAATGTTCTTCCTGATATCCATTCCGTGTGTGTGTGTGTGTGTGTGTGTGTGTGTGTGTGTGTGTGTGTGTATGTGCGCGCGCGCGTGCATGTGTGTGTGCGTGCGTGCTTATGTGTGTTTGTGCATGTACTTGCACGCTGATTTTTTTTTTTTAATATTTTTTTTTTTTAGCTCTTCCAGTGTTGATCCAGAAGTGATGAGTTTTCTTCCTCCCATCACAATTTGCTTTTCTCTCTATCATTATTTCTCCTTTCTTTGTTGAAGCGTCTCATATAAATGCACGTTTCTTTTCTTTTCTTTTTTCTTTAATCTCCTGGTTTTGTTTTCTCCCTCTATCTTCATTTCCCCTTTATTTGCTTCTTTCTTTTTTTTTTCTTTTACATTATTGTTCTGAATATTTTGTCCCTTTTTTTTATATTGGAGTATTGCACTTTTATGGGTTTTGGGGAGAAGATGCGTTTTTAGAGTGTGTGTGTGTAAGCGAGAGAGAGAGAGAGAGAGAGATAGGGGGGGAGAGACAGAGAGAGAGAGACAGAGACAGACAGACGGAGACAGACAGAGTGAGAGTTTGTGTGTGTGTGTGCGTATAAGTATGCGCATGCGTACGTTTGTACATGTGTGTGTGTGTGTGTGTGTGTGTGTGTGTGTGTGTGTGTGTGTGTGTGTGTGTGTGCGCGCGCGCTTTTGTGCATGTACTTGCAAGCTCCTTTTTTTCTCTTTTCTTCAGCTCTTCCAGAGTTGATTCTGAAAGTGTTGAGTTCCGTTTATTCATTCATAGTCTGTTCATCTAAGATGATGATAATCGTTAGACTGAAAATAAATGATACTATCATTATTATTATTATTATTTGTATTATCATTATTATAAAAGTGGTGAGTTTTTCTTCCTGGCCAACAGCACACAATTTGCTTTCTCTATTCATTATTCCTGCCTCCTTCCTCTGCCGCACTGTCTCATACAAATGCATGTTTCTTTTTTTTCCACCTTGTTTTGGTTGATTATAATTTTGTTTTCTACATCTCTCTCTTCATTTTACATTATTTGCTTCTTTAAAAAAAAAAAAATTCTTGTTCTGAATGTTTTGCCACCCCACCATCCCTTTTTTTTCTCTCTCCCTATTCCTTTAAATTACA
>NC_134901.1:36907971-36925471 GCF_041734735.1 Babylonia areolata | reverse complement strand
TCGCACACACACACTCACATTCACTCTCTCTCTCCCTCTCTCTCTCTCTCTCACACACACATACACACACACTCTCTATCTCATATCCCTTTTCGATTTCCTTACAGAGTTACGCTAGAACTAGACAGCCAGCACAGAACTTGACAGGATTAACATTCGTGTGAGAGCAGGTTTGTCCAGACAGTCACTTTTGGGTCTGTCTGATCCAGTGCCACTGGTAAGGAGGACGAGGAAGGGGTGGTAGTCGTGGTAATGTTTCATTTTCATTAGATTTGAAGAGGGACTGTGACAGTGGAGGGTACAGAGATAGGAGGGGTGGGGTGGGATATATATATATATACATATATACACATATATATATATATATATATATATATATATATATATATATAGAGAGAGAGAGAGAGAGAGAGAGAGAGGTAAATATAGATACACATACCGGGGGAGGGGGGGGGGGGGTAGTACATAACAAAGTACGAAAATAAATCGAAAAATCATACACAAACACAGATACAGTAAGAAATTAGGAATACATACAAGTGCCTATCAATATAAAAACTTGTGCATACTCACACATATGCACGCACGCACACACACACGCACTCTCTCTCTCTCCCTCACGTTTGAACAGAAGCCGCATTATTACATGTGGATGGGGCTGACGACTAGATCTTCAGGTAGATGGTTGTTGGCTGATTATGTGGAGGAAACCCACTGCAATAGGTACACAAATATATATGCATACACTCAGGAATTGACTAATATATATGCATGCACTCAGGGCCTGACTAATATATATGCATGCACTCAGGGACTGACTAATATATATGCATGCACTCAGGGTTTGATTAATATATATACATGCACTCAGGGTTTGACTAATATATATACATGCTCTCAGGGTTTGACTAATATATATGCATGCACTCAGGGTTTGATTAATATATATGCATGCACTCAGGGTTTGACTAATATATATACATGCACTCAGGGACTGACTAATATATATGCATGCACTGAGGACTGGCTAATATATATACATGCTCTCAGGGTTTGACTAATATATATGCATGCACTCAGGGCCTGACTAATATATATGCATGCACTCAGGGTTTGACTAATATATATGCATGCACTCAGGGTTTGACTAATATATATGCATGCACTCAGGGTTTGACTAATATATATGCATGCACTCAGGGTTTGACTAATATATATGCATGCACTCAGGGCCTGACTAATATATATGCATGCACTCAGGGACTGATTAATATATATGCATGCACTCAGGGACTGATTAATATATATGCATGCACTCAGGGTCTGACTAATATATATGCATGCACTCAGGGACTGATTAATATATATGCATGCACTCAGGGACTGATTAATATATATGCATGCACTCAGGGTCTGACTAATATATATGCATGCTCTAAGGACTGGCTAATATATATGCATGCACTGAGGAATGGCTAATATATATGCATGTACTCAGGGCCTGACTAATATATATACATGCTCTCAGGGTTTGACTAATATATATGCATGCACAGAGGACTGGCTAATATATATGCATGCACTGAGGACTGGCTAATATATATACATGCTCTCAGGGTTTGACTAATATATATGCATGCACTCAGGGCCTGACTAATATATATGCATGCACTCAGGGTTTGACTAATATATATGCATGCACTCAGGGTTTGACTAATATATATGCATGCACTCAGGGTTTGACTAATATATATGCATGCACTCAGGGTTTGACTAATATATATGCATGCACTCAGGGTCTGACTAATATATATGCATGCACTCAGGGACTGATTAATATATATGCATGCACTCAGGGACTGATTAATATATATGCATGCACTCAGGGTCTGACTAATATATATGCATGCACTCAGGGCCTGACTAATATATATGCATGCACTCAGGGACTGATTAATATATATGCATGCACTCAGGGACTGACTAATATATATGCATGCACTCAGGGACTGACTAATATATATGCATGCACTCAGGAACTGACTACTATATATGCATGCACGCAGGGCCTGACAAAGCGCAATGGTTTATGCTGCACAGCCAGGCATCTGCCTAGCAAATGTTGCGAAGCGCAAGTGGATTTGTCCGAACGCACTGACCCCTCCTCGGGGAAACTGAAACTGAAACTGAAACAGAAACAATGGAAGACCCAGAAGCGCTACCATCATCGTCATAAACAACAGCCTTGAACCGCTAGGTCCACAGAGGAAACACACACAGTTTTCCTGTCTCGCCATGATCCGGTTTCCTTCTTACCTCTTTGCAGGGCATGATAAATCACTGTGCCCTGAATACAAAGTGCTGGCTTTGTGAAACTCCTTGCTGGAAGACGTACAATGGCTGTAGTGGCCAGAATGCAGCTCTCTGGCTGGGCCCCTGGGAGTGTCTGGCTGTCTATGATGCTTTAAGGAGGAGGAGGAGGAGGAGGATGACGATGGTGATGACGATGACGACGATGCTGCTATGGAGGTCCATTTTAGGTTTGGGACTACGACCCAAGGCTGTACTCTTAACACTTCCTGTCATGATGATGATATCCCGGCGTCAACCAGGCCCGAGAGATGCAGATACTTTGCAGTGTTGGTGGTCAGGAAATTAGAGCAACACACCCAAAGACGCATTCGTGAAGTGAAGATAACGATATCTATGACGCTATCACGGGATAAGATGAACAATGTTTATGATGCTATAACGGGATAAAAAAAACGATGTCTATAATGCTATAACGGGATAAGATGGACAATATTTTTGATGCTATAACGGGATAAGATGAACAATGTCTATGATGCTATAACGGGATAAAAAAAACCGATGTCTATAATACTATAAGGGGATAAGATGAACAATATTTATGATGCTATAACGGGATAAAAAAAACAAAAACAAAACGATGTCTATAATGCTATAAGGGGATAAGATGAACAATGTTTATGATGCTAAAACGGGATAAGATAGACGGCGTCTATGATGTTATAACGGGATAAGATGAACTCTGTCCATGATGCTCTCACGAGATTACCAAAAAAAAAAACACACCAAAAAACGATGTCTACGATAGCAAAACGGAATAAACAACAGCAGCAACAACACAAAACGATGTCCTGATGTATATGACGCCATAACGGGATTACAAAACAAAGATGTCTATAATGCTATAACGGGAAAAAACCCCCACAAAAACAACAACAAAAACAAAACCCAAACAACAACCGATGTCTATGATGCTACAACAGGATAAAAAGCAAACAAAATACAACCACACAAAACGATGTCTTGATGTACATGATGCTATAAGGGATTACAAGAAAAGAAAAAAAAACAACAACCCAAAACAACAACAAAAAACAAGAACAAAAACCAACGGTCTACGATACTATAACTGGATAAAGTGAACGCTGTCTATAACGCTATAACGGGACAAAAAAGAACGATGGTTTCTTATCTCCAAACCCACCAGCCCCGCTTTCTCTCAACGGCCCCGATATTCACAGCGGTGTGCAATGCCCAAGTCAGCATGAAACTCCTGACCGGAGGGACCAGCGTTCATCTGACAGCCAGTTAGATTGGATGGTCGGTTCTGGCCGGACCCCTGCCAGAGCATTTTGTTGAGAGAAAGTGAGTGAGTGTGTGTGTGTGTGTGTGTGTGTGTGTGTGTGTGTGTGTGTGTGCGCGCGAGCGCGCGTGTGTGTTGTTTGTGTGAGCGCTCGCGTGCGTGTGTGCGCATCTCTTGTTTGTGCTAGTGTGAATTCCTATGTCATCTGTCAGCTGATGCAGGGGATTTATGAAGTGCAGCATCTCACACACAGTATGAACCCTCCCGTGCTGCACTGTGACATAATCTAAATATTGGGAGCAAAGGCTTACAAGAAAAAGAGAACACAAACATTGAAAAAAAAAATTATAACTTCTCACAACGCAAGCAAAAAGGTTACAAGAAAAACAAAAACAAAAACGAGAACACAAACACTGAAATACGTACTTACTCTCAGCCAATGCACCCCCCTCCCCACCCCCATCACCTCCAATGCCTAACACGCGCACACACAACAAACACACACACAAAAATACGCTCGCATCTCCTCCCCTGCCCCAATACAAGCACGCATGCCAACGCACAAAAAGGATGAAAGCGGCCAATAGCTGAGCATGGTGAAAGCGACCAATAGCTGAGCATGGTGAAAGCTGTAGCTGAGCATGGTGAAAACGGCCAATAGCTGAGCATGGTGAAAGCGGCCAATAGCTGAGCATGGTGAAATGAGCATGGTGTATGAAAGCAATACAGGCAGAGGATGGCCAATTTTGGAAAGAGAACTTTTTCACGTGCCCACGAAACCTGGAATTTGTGTAAAAAAAAAAAAAAAAAGAAAAAAAGAAGAGTTCCTCTTTTTTAAATTTTGTATATTTTCCACTCTAGGAAAACGCCTTAAAAAATTGTATTCTATTTTTCTTTCTTTCTGAATGATATGGATGTGAAAAGGAAGCGGAATTAATAGTTTCGCTGATGCAGCCTCGTTTAAGTTCAGTGGTGTGCATGAGTTTAGTGACGCATTTGACAAGTTCAGCGGCTGTATGTCGTCTGCCTAATGGCTCGAGACGGACGGATATTATGTTCATGTGAATGTGTATCTTTTTCACATGGCCCGCATGACTACAGGAGGAAGGTGGCAGGATGGATAAAGCGCTCCTCTGAAGACACTGTGTCCGTGATGGTCTGTGTTCGATTCCCGCTCTTGCCCTTTCTCCCATGTTTGACTGGAAAAATCAAACTGAGCGTCCAGTCAGTCATTCGGGTGAGATGATAAACCGCGGTCCCGCGTGCAGCACGCACTTTGCGCACTGAAAAAGAACCCATGGCAACAAAAAAAAATGTCCTCTGACAAATTTCTGTAGAAATCCACTCTGATTAGTACATAAATATATATGCATGCACTCACGGCCTGACTACGCGCGTTGGGTTATGCAGCTGGTCAGGCATCTGCTTTTCAGATGTGGTGTAGCGTATACGGATTTGTCCGGACGCAGTCACGCCTCCTTGAGAAACTGAAACTGAAAACTGTGTGGGTTTCAGTCAGCAGGAGCGGTACACGTGCAGTTCCATTGCTCCCTTCTGCAGAAATGTTTGTCCAGAGTAAAAACAACAAACAAACAAACAAACAAAGCCTTTAGGTTACATTTCAATAAACAAGCGCCCTCTTTGTTGGCGGGGAAGCTCTGTGAGCTTTATGTGCCAGGACCGAAGGGACTGCTCGTCCATCTGTCTCTGTCCGTCTGTGATGCCAGAAGAGATAGAAGATCAATGAATGCTCATTTCCACCCCACCCCCCTTCTCCCTCTCCGCCAAACACCCCCCCCCCCCACCCTCCACCCGAAACTCTAACTAGCCCCGCTCTTTAGCATGGATCTTCTGGACCCAGGACATTGCACAATGCCAGAGTCAGCAACCACAACTACAACAACGAAACAACAACAACAACAAACAACTCTTCAACGGCAGGACCTCCGATGTTCACGTTCAGCTGGGGTTGGACAGTTGCTCCGGTTCTTTTTATCTTTGCCTCGTTTCCTGCAGTGAGTGTGGCGTTGTTTTAATGCTTCCCGCGGCTTTCGTCATTGGCCGAAAAACTCTCAAAACGGACAGACAGATAGACAGATAGAGGGAGGGAGGAAGGGAGGGAGAGAAAGAGAGAGAGAGAGAGAGAGAGAGAGAGTCCCGTTTCATACAGTGAGCGTGTTGTTTTAATGCTACACGCCGCTTTCGGCATTGGCCGGAAAACTCTGAAAACAGACAGACAGACAGACAGTGGGAGGAAGGGAGGGAGAGAGAGAGAGAGGGAGAGACAGAGAGAGGAGAGAGAGAGAGAGAGGAGAGAGAGAGGGAGAGAGAGAGAGAGAGAGAGAGAGAGAGAGAGAGAGAGGAGAGTGAGAGAGAGAGAGAGAGAGAGATCGCCCCGTTTCATACAGAGAGCGTGTTGTTTTAATGCTACACGCGGCGTTTGTCATTGGCCGAAAAACTCTCAAAACAGACAGACAGACAGAGAGAGGAAGGGAGGGAGGGAGAGAGAGAGAGAGAGAGAGAGAGAGAGAGAGAGAGAGAGAGATCGCCCCGTTTCATACAGAGAGCGTGTTGTTTTAATGCTACACGCGGCGTTTGTCATTGGCCGAAAAACTCTCAAAACAGACAGACAGACAGAGGGAGGAAGGGAGGGAGGGAGGGAGAGAGAGAGAGGAGAGAGAGAGAGAGAGGAGAGAGAGAGAGAGAGAGGAGAGTGAGAGAGAGAGAGAGAGAGAGAGATAGAGATCACCCCGTTTCATGCAGTGAGCGTGTAGTTGTTTTAATGCTACACGCGGCGTTTGTCATTGGCCGAAAAACTCTCAAAACGGACAGACAGATAGACAGACAGAGGGAGGAAGGGAGGGAGAGGGAAAGGGAGAGAGAGGAGACAGAGAGAGATGAGAGTGAGAGAGATAAGAGATAGAGATAGAGATCGCCTCGTTTCATGCAGTGAGCGTGTAGTTGTTTTAATGCTACACGTGGCGTTTGTCACTGGCCGAAAAACTCTCAAAACGGACAGACAGACAGAGGGAGGAAGAGAGGGAGGGAGAGAGAGAGAGGAGAGAGAGAGAGGAGAGTGAGAGAGAGTGAGAGAGAGAGAGAGAGAGAGAGAGAGAGAGAGAGATCACCCCGTTTCATGCAGTGAGCGTGTTGTTGTTTTAATGCTACACGCGGCGTTTGTCATTGGCCGAAAAACTCTCAAAACAGACAGACAGATAGAGGGAGGAAGGGAGGGAGAGGGAGAGGGAGAGGGAGAGAGAGGAGACAGAGAGAGATGAGAGTGAGAGAGATAAGAGATAGAGATAGAGATCGCCTCGTTTCATGCAGTGAGCGTGTAGTTGTTTTAATGCTACACGCGGCGTTTGTCATTGGCCGAAAAACTCTCAAAACGGACAGACAGACAGACAGACAGACAGAGGGAGGAAGAGAGAGAGAGAGAGAGAGAGAGAGAGAGAGAGAGAGAGAGAGAGAGAGAGCGAGAGCGAGAGAGAGAGATAATGGGCCACACAGTTCGTTAACCATGCCATCAACGGTTTGAACAGCAGCCTTGAAGACACGCTTCACATAGCTGGAGAAAACATCCACCGCCGGGTATTGTCAGTCCCCGATTTCCTACCACTGGATACGTGACAGATCACGTGACCCTGAACTCCACAGCAAAGCTCAGAAGTAAACCGCCTGTCATGTAACGCATTAGCAATGCTAAGAAGTAAATCGCCTGTCATGTAACGCATTAGCAATGCTAAGAAGTAAATCGCCTGTCATGTAACGCATTAGCAATGCTAAGAAGTAAATCGCCTGTCATGTAACGCATTAGCAATGCTAAGAAGTAAATCGCCTGTCATGTAACGCATTAGCAATGCTAAGAAGTAAATCGCCTGTAGTATAACACCACAGCAATGGTGAGAAGAAAATCGCCTGCAATGCTAAGAAGTAAATCGGCTGTCGAATAACACCAAAACCCTGCTAAGAAGTTAATCGCCTGTAGAATCGCCAACAGCAATGTTTAGAAGTAAATCGCCTGTCGCGTAACATCACAGCAGTGGTCAGAAGTAAATCGTCTGTGATATAACATCACAACCATGCTAACAAGTAAATCGCCTGTCCTGTAACACCATAGCAACGGTCAGAAGTAAAATCGCCTGTAGACATACACCACAGCAACGATTAGTAAATCGCCTGTTAATACACCACAGCAGTTTCAGTTTCAGTGGCTCAAGGAGGCGTCACTGCGTTCGGACAAATCCGTATACGCTACACCACATCTGCCAAGCAGATGCCTGACCAGCAGCGTAACCCAACGCGCTTAGTCAGGCCTTGAGAAAAAAGTGAGAGATGTCGGGGATCGAACCCGGGGCCTTTCACATGCGAAGCGAACGCTCTACCACTGAGCTACACCCCCTGTTGCCACTGCAAATGTCAGAAGTAAATTAGCCTGCAGTGTAACACCATAGCCACGGTCAGAAGTAAATAGCCTGAGTTATAGCTCCATAGCCACGGTCAGAAGTAAACAGCCTGAGTTATAGCTCCATAGCCACGGTCAGAAGTAAATAGCCTGTGTTATAGCTCCATAGCCACGGTCAGAAGTAAACAGCCTGAGTTATAGCTCCATAGCCACGGTCAGAAGTAAACAGCCTGTGTTATAGCACCATAGCCACGGTCAGAAGTAAACAGCCTGAGTTATAGCACCATAGCCACGGTCAGAAGTAAACAGCCTGAGTTATAGCTCCATAGCCACGGTCAGAAGTAAACAGCCTGAGTTATAGCTCCATAGCCACGGTCAGAAGTAAATAGCCTGAGTTATAGCTCCATAGCCACGGTCAGAAGTAAATAGCCTGAGTTATGGCGCCATAGCAATGGCCAGAAATAAATCGCCCGTCGTGTAACACCATAGCAATGGTAAGAAATAATTCGGCTGTCATGCAACACCATGGCAATGGTCAGAAGAAAATCGCCTGCCGCACAACAGCACAGTAATGCTGAGAAGTAAATCTCCTGTCGCAGACCGTCGCTCTCTTAGTCTGGGGAAACACTGAAAACGATCCCTGACCCCCCCCAGCAGAGAAACTCAAAAGACGCTGATCTGCATCTGGCAATTCAGCTGGGCTGCTGCTGAAGAGCTCTGCTGGTCTGTCTAGGATGCCATGACTAGATAAGATCAGTGACTGTTACCTCCCTCCATTGCGCCCCCCCCCCAACCCCACCCCTGCAACCTCCCCACCCCTACGTCTCTTATGTCCAGGAGGTTCTGCAAGGGTCCAGCGTCAGCAGAAAATGTGACCCTTGGGACAAGCGGTCATTGGTCATCCATACCGACCCCACAGTCGTTTTGGGATCTCTGCCAGCTATATGGTCAGTTTGTGTTCAGAGGGAGGGGAGAGGGAGGGATGGAGAGGAGAGAGAGAGTGAGAGAGGGTGACAGAGAGAAAGAGAAAGAGAGAGAGGGAGGGAAGAGAGAGAGAGAGAGAGAGAGAGAGAAAGGGTGACAGAGAAAGAAAGAGAGAGAGAGAGGAGAGAGAGGGAGGGAGGGAGAGAGTGTGACAAAGAGAGAGAGAAAGAGAGGAGAGAGAGGGAGGGAGAGAGAGAAAGAGAGAATGTGTATGTGTACATGCGTGTGTGTGCGTGTGCGCGCGCACGCGTGTGTGTGTGTCTTGTGTGTGCGTGCGTTTGTTTGTGTGTGTGTGTGTGTGTGTGTGTGTGTGTGTGTGTGTGTGTGTGTGTGTGTGTGTGTGTGTGTGTGTGTGTGTGTGTGTGCGTGCGTGTGTGCATGTGTGAGTGAGTGTGTATTCGAGCGCACGGTGTCGTGCATGTGTGAGTGTGTGTGCGTGTTCGCGCGCACGTGCATATCGAAAAAACAACAACAAAAAACACATCTTTATGAAGAACAAAAGCGCGCCTTTTCCATCAAAGGGTCTAAAGCGCATTTTCACCAAGACAAGTCAAGACGTGTTTATTTCAGGACACACCGTGGAGGAACATGGAAATGTCACAAATTCCTATGATGCCTGTGTAAAGCACACTGAATTTTGTGACAATAGTAATACATGTGCTTGCATACTAAATTGCTTATTTCCTTTTGTTTTCATGATAACACCAAAATATATTTTTACTGTACGAATGTAGAGACTGATGTATATATGTTTCTGGTACACATAGCATTGGTCCATTTCATATGGAGCACTGTAGAATAAAAATGAAGAATCTTTTTCTTTCCCTCTTTTTCTCTCCTCTCTCTCTCTCTGTGTTAATTCTTTTCCTCTCTTCTTCCCTTATTTATTTGTCTTTATTTATCTATCTTTTTTCAAACATGTCCTTCTTCATATCTATATCTATATACACTTGAACCTCTAATATATAGATTTACTAAGGACATGTAATTAGCGTTTTACTACGTTAATATATAAAATGTTGAATACACAGTTGATATGTTCATGATGCATATATTCTTGTTATGTAAATGTCTTCTGTATTCATGTGAAAATGGAAAAAAAGAAGAAAAAAAAAGAAAAGAAAACAAGAGAGGCAAGGCCTTCAAGACTCACTTTTGATACACTTAAAAAAAAATAAAATCCAAGCTTCTTATGTATTGAGTATAATTTCAAAATGTAATGTTTAAGATGAGAAAGATCAGTTTAAAGCGAATTAAGTCCCCTAGCATTAATTACAGAGTAAATTCCCTTTTTTACTGTCTGCACCAAAACGTTTGCAAAATAAATAAAACTTCCATGCTTAGCAAAAGAAGTTCCTGTTTGAACAAAAAATGATAATAATGACTGCTCTTGTTGTTGGGTCAGAATATCAGATCAAACCGCCAAGTTTAGAGAATACAAAAAATATAAATATAACAGTAAATGCAGTTTGCATATAATTAGGCTTCATTTTTTATTTTTTTGTGCCCATCCCAGAGGTGCAATATTGTTTTAAACAAGATGACTGGAAAGAACTAAATTTTTCCTATTTTTATGCCTAATTTGGTGTCAACTGACAAAGTATTTGCAGAGAAAATGGCAATGTTAAAGTTTACCACGGACACACAGACACACACACAGACAGCCGAACACCGGGTTAAAACATAGACTCACCTTGTTTACACAAGTGAGTCAAAAAAGTAAAAAAAAAAAAAAAGTTACAAATTCCATGTAACCAATACAAATACAAGTCTGGGGACCCCAGCGTAAAAAGAATAGAACAAAAAGATAAACCAGAAACCATGTACCACAGTCTAACTGGGTTCTTCTTCTCTTTTCTCTTGTCTTGACATCCTTCTGCACTTTGAGTGCGCCTCTCAAAGAAAGCGAACTGCCCACAGGATCCAACCAGCCACCTCTAACAAACAAAATGAACTGAAGTCTCCATCAAATTGTCTATCCACAGAGAAAAGACAGCTTTTGTGTCAAGCCATAAACCACAAACCCTTTCCTTCTTTCTGCAGCAAGCCTATTCCTTCTTCTTCTTCTTCTGCGTTCGTGGGCTTCAACTCCCACGTTCACTCGTATATATACGCGAGTGGGCTTTTTACGTGTATGACCGTTTTTACCCCGCCATGTAGGCAGCCATACTCCGCTTTCGGGGGTGTGCATGCTGGGTATGTTCTTGTTTCCATAACCCACCGAACGCTGACATGGATTACAGGATCTTTAACGTGCGTATTTGATCTTACGCTTGCGTATACACACGAAGAGGGTTCAGGCACTGGCAGGTCTGCACATATGTTGACCTGGGAGACCGTAAAAATCTCCACCCTTTACCCACCAGGCGCCGTCACCGTGATTCGAACCCGGGACCCTCAGATCGAAAGTCCAACGCTTTAACCATTCGGCTATACGCCCGTCAAGCCTATTCCATTAATGACCCCAGACTGCAACTGCCGTGTTTATCAATAAGTAACAGCAAAAGCGAGAGCTGCATTATCAATGGTTTCTCCGTTGCGTTTGGGAATCATTTATAGCTCAGTCTTTTGTGAAGGACTATAACTCTCAAACTAGGAGGCAAGACTGGCTGTTAGTGCAGCAGCCTTGGGGGCTAGTTGGCCTTTGGGAACCATCCCCAACGCCGACTGTCCTAAAACCCTCTTGGCCGAGAGAGTGGGGGTGTAACTTGGGTAAGACACCCCCCCCGCAATGACCAGATTCTCGCCCAGGTAATCGGAACAGCAGTTGCCTCCTCTGCTGTTCTGATGGTCATAGTCGGACACGACTGACTATCATATGAAAGCTGCCAGTCAGAGTTCCTCCCTGTTGAATCAAAGGTGGGAGGTGGCAGAATGGTTAAGACGCTTCTCTGCCAATGCAGTAGTCCGTAATTGTCTGGGTTTGAATCCCGCTCTCGCCCGTTCTTCTCAAGTTTGACAGGGAATATCAAACTGAGCGTCTCGTAATTCGGATGTGACGATAAACCGATGTCCTGTGTGCAGCATACTACTTGACGGACTGAGAAAAGAACCCATGGCAACAAAAGCGTTGTTCTCTGGCATCACTCTGTAGAAGTAATCAACTCTGATAGGTACACAAATACATCTGCACGCACTCAAAGCCTGACTAAACGAGCGTTCAGTTATGCCGCTGGTCAGGCATCTGCCTAGTAGTTGTGGTGTAGCGTATATGGATTTGTCCGAACGCAGTGACACCTATTTTAAAAAAAAAAGAAGAAAAAAAAGAAGTGAAAACGAAACTGAAGAATTAAATAAGTAAGCTGCCTGTTGGATGAAAGTCGATGTGTGGCTGTTTGGCCAGGCTGCGGGGAGAGGCTTGCCTGTCAATGATGCCGTAACCGGATCTGATAGGTGACTTGTTTCTTATCTCCTCCACCTCCCGCCCCCTTCTCCCCCCCCCCCGGTCCCCTCTCCCTCGAGGCTCTCCGCCAAACTCCCAGGTCAGCGAAGATAAATAAAAGATGTAGGGGGGTGGGGATGGGGATGGGGGAACTGCTGGTGTCCATTTGACAGCCAGTTGGATTGGACTGTCGTGCTGGATATTCGCCAGCTCTCTCTCTCTCTCTCTCACACACACATACACACACACATTCTCTCTCTATCTCACACACACACTCAATATCGCACACACAGACTCTTCTCTCTCTCTTTCTACCTCACAAACACATTCAATATCACACAGACACACTCTCTGTCTCTGTCTCTGTCTCTCTCTCACACACACACATTCTTCTCTCTTTCTATCTCTCACACACACTCTATCACACAGACGCTGTCACACACACACACACACTCACACACACACACACACACTTTATACGAGACCTCTGTTCATCAGCCACCCAGTTGGATGGGACAGTGTTGTTGGATGTCTGCCAACTTTCCAGGATGATCAATTAGAGGACCCACAGACAGACGAATTGAATGTTACGCTCCAGTGTCGCGGGCGTGCGTGTCTGTGTGTTGTTGTAGTAGTTGTTTCGTTTATAATGAGAGTCGTGCTTAGATTTGGTTGGTTGTGTTATGTATCCCCCCCCCCCTCCCCATTTTGTCTCTTTTCAATGGGTGGCGGAAAGGTGAGTGTGTGGGGTTGGGGTTTGGGGGTTGGAGGAATGGGGGGGAGGAGGGGTGTGGGTGGTGGTGGTGGTGGTAAGAGGTCTCATCCTGTCTTTCCATAATAATCCATACACATTTCCACACTTCCACCGACCCACTGAATTCAGCTATATAACTGCTTACAAACGTGGTAGAATGGAAAAAAAAAAAATCTTACGGACGGTGTCTTTATTGAAATCTTTTTAAACCCACGATACTTTCACTCGAGTTGTCTTAATGCAGCAACACAACAGGTTTAGGAACGAACGACGAAGTCATAAGCGTTTAAAGTGAAATGATGGGGGAAAAAATGTTGCGTTCTGAAACCGTCCTATATCATATCAAACGCCGACATGCGCTACAGGATTTGCATGCTCGTGTGTGCACACACGCAGAGGGTTCAGGAACCAACAGGTCTGCACATACGTTAACATGGGAGATCGGGTAAAAAAACAACCACCAAAAATCTCCACCCAAAACCCGACAGGAGTATCAAAACCTGGGACGAAACTCCGGAAACAATGACAGGGCGAAAATCCCATCGCTCAAAACCCACTCTTCTTGTCTCCTCCTTTGTTCGTGGGCTGTAACTTCCCACGTTCACTCGTATGTATGTACACGAGTGCCACTTTTACGTGTATGACCGTTTTTACCCCGCCATGTACGCAGCCATACTCCGTTTTCCGGGGTGTGTATGTTGGGTATGTTCTTGTTTCAATAACCCACCGAAAGCTGACGTGGATTACAGGATCTTTAATGTGTTTGTTTGATCTTCTCTTTGCGTATACACAAGAAGAGGTTTCAATCACAAGCAGGTCTGCACATAATTATGCTGACCAGGGAGATCGGAAAAATCCCCACCCTTTACCCACCAGGCGCTGTATTGCCGAGATGCGAACCCGGGACCCTCAGGTTGAAAGTCCAAAGCTTTAACCACTCGGCAACTGCGCCCGCCCCAAACCATTCCAAACCACGGTGCTCCCGTCACCGCAGACGAATCTTTTGGGCGGCAGACACGATGTGGAGCAACACCACGACTTCCTCTCTCCCTGGACCACCCTCGTGACTGACATCCACGGGGGGAGGAGGGGGGGGGGACCCAAAACAACCACCACCACCACCACCCAACGAAAAACGAAAAAGAAGAACGAGGGCAGACAAGTATCTTTGCCATAAGATGTCACGGGAAGATTTTGGAGAGATTAATCGACCTTTTTTGGCATTCCCCCCCCCCCTCTGGGTCAGGATTTTATAAATTTTTATTTAATTTTTTTGCTGCTGATGAAACGTACTTCTCCCCTTCTCCGGTGTGAGTTCTACGTCTCGTTCTTAATTTTACACAGCTGCTGAAGGATGGTCGTTAAAGATCAGTAAACCACAATATACAACTAACTTCTCTTGTTGGCAATGTACGCTGTCCTACTGACCTTCTGTCATACCCCTGAAGGTAAAACCCATAAAAAACCCACCACCATCTAATCCGATAAAATGGCCCAAGCTGGAGGGGGGGAGGGGGGGTGGGTGTTCAAACAGTGACCATTTGTCAAAAGTAAACTGGTGGGAGGCACTCCGGAGTATCATTACTCCTCAGTGGGAACGTGTTTAGCTCCCCCTGATTCAGCGTCAGCGAAGAACGGGCAAGGGAGGGCAAGCGCACGCCTCTGATCAACCGTGCAACTGACGGTCGGCCACAACCGGTGCAGAAGTTAATGTGGTATCGGGAAAATTACGGAAGGGCGGAAGGTAAGGAAGGAGGGATTTCTGGTAAAAAAAAAACATACAAAACAAACAAACAGGGGAGTGGTTTCAGGTCAGAACAACACGGAGATGGATTTCAGGTAAGAAAAGGGGAATTTCAGGTCAGATAAGAGGTGAGGGATTTCAGGTCAGGAACGGATTTAAGGCCAAAAAAGAGGGGGATAGATTTCAGGTCAGAAAAGTGGGAAGGGTTTACAGAAAAGAAAGGAGGGATTTCCTGTCATAAGAGGGGAGGGATTTCAGGTCAGATAATAGGGGAGGGTTTACAGAAAAGAGGGGAGGGATTTCAGGAAAGAAAAGAGGGATTTCAGGTCAGATAATAGGGGATGGTTTACAGAAAAGAGGGGAGGGGTTTCAAGTAAGAAAAGAGGGATTTCAGGTCAGATAATAGGGGAGGCTTTACAGAAAAGAGGGGAGGGATTTCAGGAAAGAAAAGAGGGATTTCAGGTCAGATAACAGGGGAGGGTTTACAGAAAAGAAAGGAGGGATTTCAGGTAAGAAAAGAGGGATTTCAGGTCAGATAATAGGGGAGGGTTTACAGAAAAGAGGGGAGGGATTTCAGGAAAGAAAAGAGGGATTTCAGGTCAGATAATAGGGGAGGGTTTACAGAAAACAGGGAAAGGGTTTCAAGTAAGAAAAGAGGGATTTCAGGTCAGATTATAGGGGAGGGTTTACAGAAAAGAAAGGAGGGATTTCAGGAAAGAAAAGAGGGATTTCAGGTCAGATAATAGGGGAGGGTTTACAGAACAGAGGGGAGGGATTTCAGGAAAGAAAAGAGGGATTTCAGGTCAGATAATAGGGGAGGCTTTACAGAAAAGAGGGGAGGGATTTCAGGAAAGAAAAGAGGGATTTCAGGTCAGATAATAGGGGATGGTTTACAGAAAAGAGGGGAGGGATTTCAGGAAAGAAAAGAGGGATTTCAGGTCAGATAATAGGGGAGGGTTTACAGAAAAGAGGGGAGGGGTTTCAGGTCAAAAATTGGGGATGGAGTTGAGGTCAGTACACCAGGGTGGACTTTCAGGTCAGAAAACAGAGAATGGGTCCCAGGTATGAAAGGAGGGAATTCAGGTAAGAAAACTGGGGAGGGATTTCAGGTGAAAAAGGGAGGGACTTCAGATCAGAAAACAGGGGAGGGTTTACAGAAATGAAAGGAGGGATTTCAGTTAAGAAAAGAGGGGAGAAATTTGAGGTCAGAATACATGGGAGGTCAGAAAAAGAGGGGAGGGATTTCAGGTAAAAAAGAGGGATTTCAGGTAAAAAAGAGGGATTTCAGGTCAGATAATAGGAGAGGGTTTACAGAAAAGAGGGGGAGGGATTTCAGGTCAGAAAAGAGGAGAGGGATTTCAGGTCAGAAAGGAGGTGAGGGATTACAGGCGGAAACGGATACTTTAGCTCTGGCAAGTCCTTCCTGTTTAATGTCATTTCTTTTCTCACGGGTGCCGAAGAGATGCAAGATATCGTATCTAATTTTTTTTAACAGGTTGGACAAAAATAATCGCCAAGACAAACTACTTGCGTGCGTGCGTGCGTGTATGTTTGTGTGTGTGTGTGTGTGTGTGTGTTTGTGTGCGTGCGTGTGTGTGTATGTGTTTGTCTGTGTTTGTGTGTTTGAGTGTGAGGGGAAGAGAAGGAAAAAAAACTATTTCTGTGCAGTCACAAAGCTAGCAATCTTGGAAATGGACCTCTGTTTCCCAGCTGCAACACTCAATGCCCTCTTCCAACACCGCAAAGACAGCACTTTTGTGTGAGCTGTTTTCTGTTGCATGAACTGACATTTACAGCCCACTAACGTTCGTCCCATATCGCACATTCGCACGCACGTGTGCATTCACCGCTCGCGCTTCCGACACTGAGTGCATTGCACGCACGCGCGCGCGCGCACACACACACACACACACACACACGCATGCACGCGCGCGCGCACACACACACACAATACCATTCATACCCCTCCCCCTCCCCTTCTAAACGATACTACTCAAATCTATACATTAATACTCTAACAAAATGTATTCAATTACCGATATGTGTGACAGGACATTAAACAAAATTCCTCCACAGAACACACACACACACACACACACACGCGCGCGCGCACGGACACACACACGCGCACATACACAAACATAAACACATAATCACCACCACCACCACAACGCACGCACGCACGCGCGTACATACACACACTGTGACACACACACACACAAACACACACACACACAAACAAACACACACACACCTACCCACACCCAAACACACATACACACACAACACTTGTACCCACACTCTCACACACACACACACACACCCACACACACACACAAACACCCCCTACACACACACACAACTCCCCCCCCACCCACACACACACACAAACACCCCCTACACACACACCCACACAACCCCCTCTCACCTGGCGAAGTAGCTGATGGCCAACTGGTTGGGCCAGTACAGGTCCTTGTTGACCAGTGTCCGGCGGTCACTGCCGTCCAGCCCGGACCTCTCGATCTGCTTGCTGCCCTGGTCAGCCCAGAACACGTACCTGTCCACACAGAACAGAGGGAAAGGCGTAAATGTTTGCGTCAGTGATGCGCTGACTTCAC
>NC_134901.1:36887971-36895471 GCF_041734735.1 Babylonia areolata | reverse complement strand
GATGACAATGGTGACGAAGATGACAAAACGATGACAGTGAAGACGATGATGACAGTGATGACGATGATGACAATGATGACAATGACGAAGACAATGACAATGACGACAGTGATGACGACGACAACAATGATGTCAATGATTCTTTAAAAAAAAAAAAAAAAAAAAAAGAAAGAAAAAAGTCAGGAATACCTGTAAGCTCCCTCCACAGTCCCCATCTTGTTTCCCCCCCTTACTTTTATCACAAGTTCTCAGCGCTCTTTGTCACCTATACAGAAGACTGTACGTCTTTTGTGAGTTAAAACAAAGGCCGATCAATCATCAGTTGGGCAACTGTTCCTGTATCTCCACTTCTGTGGGGGAAATAAAATAAAGGCTCTTTTCATTCACACCCTCTTGATTCGGTATCTTGTCTGTCTCCCGGTCTCTTCTATAGTCTGTGTGTATATCTGGTTTTTTTTTTGTTTATCCTCAGAACAATGCCCCGGTTGTTAAACGTACTAAAGTGAAGAGGGACTGGGGGAGAGAGAGAGAGAGAGAGAGAGAGAGAGAGAGAGAGAGAGAGAGAGAGGGAGGGAGAGAGAGAGAGAGAGAGAGAGAGCGAGCCAGAAGTCGAAACATTTTAATCGTCAGACCACAGATCCATACCAATGGAGTTCATAAAGACAAAATGAATACAGGAAAATGAATATTAGGACGATCACTAGACTACATGGCCAAGAGAGAGACAGAGAGAGAGAGAGAGAGAGAGAGAGAGACAGACAGAGGCAGAGAGACAGACAGACAGACAGAGAGAGAGAGAGAGAGAGAGAGAGAGAGAGAGAGAGAGAGAGAGAGGGGGATTATAATTCATGGACTCTTAAAGTGCTCTCCAAACAAAACGTCATCATGACTGGAACAACTTAAAGACTACAGATCAAACACACACGCGAATGTAAAAGCAAGTCGCGCAAACACACACACACACACACACACTCACAAGCGCACTCGCACGCACACATACACACGCACACACACACACACTAACAAACAAACGCGCATGTAAAACCGGCGAAACTCCCATGGAATCTAACGAAGATTGATCGACCCTCGTGTGTGTCAGCGTGTCTGATTCAAACAGACCAGTTGCATTCGTTCATGGAGTGTGCGTGCATACATCACTCCTGTTTGCTGAAAGAGAGAGAGAGAGAGAGAGAGAGAGACAGACAGACTGAGAGAGAGAGAGAGAGGGGTGCACAGATAGAGAGAGACAGAAACAGAACAGAAACGCCAACCAGGGAGAGAGAGAGAGAGAGAGAGAGAGAGAGAGAGAGAGAGAGAGAGAGAGAGAGCTCACTGATGACTCATCCGAGGACTGCTTCCCCTGACAAGACGCCATTTTGTCTCGAACCCCCCCCCCCCCCCCCCCCCCCCCCCCCCCCCCCCCCCCCCTCACCCCTCCATCTCCGACCCCCCCCCCCCCCCCCCAATCCCCCCACCCCCAACTGCCCTCACCCTCGCCCCTCCCTCCTCCTCTTCCCTCTCCTTCCAGATTCACGGGCGAACTTCATTCTCCATTCCGACTAACTCCGGTTTCTGCGAGTTCACGCGTTTCAGAGATGGCGAAGTTTGCCAGGCAATGGGCTTGGGCTTGGTGGAGAGTGAACGGACTTTTGCTGTAGGCAATGTCAACATTTACGCCGGGTGATTATCAAAAAACCCCGGCTAATCAACATCAATGATAATAATAGTAATGAAGATGATGACAATGATGATGTTTTACTACTACTACTACTACTCTACTACTACTACTACTACCATTACCACCACCACCACTACCAATAGCAATAACAAGAGCACTTATTAGCAGCTGCAGCAGCAACAAGGATAATAATAATAATAACCCAATGATAATGATACTACTACTACTAACAATATAAACAGTGTTAATAAAGCGCTCTGATCTGCTTACTTAGCACAAAGACCCAGAGCGCTGACGATTAACATCACTATAGGAAAATATAATTATATTTCAGTTTCAGTTTCAAGATGGTGTCAACAGCGCTTTTGACTTTAAGTTCTTATTACATGATTGTTTATCAACATACTTTGCTTTTGACATAAAATTCGTATTACATGACATACTTTTCTTTTCCCCCCTATTTTTCCCCAAATGCTTACTGCTTCATAGTTTATCAACGTACTTTACTTTTCTGCATAATTTTCCTTGACATTCAAGCATATACGCTTGTGAAATAAAAACTCAAACAGAGAACTCGGCTATTTAATTAGTTACTAAGTTTCGCCCTTTCTTCTTTCTGCCGCTCGCTCTGACTGACTTTCCGTTTCTTTTTCAAGGCCACTGGCCCCCGGCACATCATGATAACAACCCCAGAACTCCAATCATTAGAACGAAGGAAGACAGGAAATCCGTTCGGAGATTATTTCCACCTCCCTACCCGTCAAGGACACGTAGATACCCTGATTAGAACAGACACGTATCCTGATTAGAACAGAGACCCCCCTCCACCTGTCACTGTCACAGAGATAACGAACATGCCAGTTTATCCGCAAGGAAACGCATCGATTTTTTGTGTGTGTTTGTGTGTGTCTCCACCCCCCTCCTTTGCTTTTGTGCTTTTCTTTTGTCGAGGGTTTCAGGGGGCTGTATTCGTCGCTGATGAAAAGAGTAGTCTCCCTCCTACTGCTCTTTTTCTTCTCTCTTCCTTAGCTTATGCGTCGTGCATGAGGGTCCGTGCGAGCAAGTGAGACAGAGAGAGAGAGAGAGAGAGAGAGAGAGAGAGAGAGAGAGAGAGAGAGAGAGCGAGAGATATGTGTGTGTGTGTGTGTGTGTGTGTGTGTGTGTGCGCGCGACACACGCGACGCGAAGAAGCAGGAATCCAACATGGCCTTGTCTCCTAAAATGCCACGGTGGTTGACGATTCCAGTAGCAGCAACAAAATCTCTCTCTCTCTCTCTCTAGCCCTACAAACGTTTCTGCGCAGATAGAGAAGATAAAGAATTTACGAGCATGGAAGTGACAAAACTTTATATCACTCCATGGAAAAAAAAAATCAATATTGAAGTACTGTCTTTAGAAAAGAACGGATAAAATGACCCCAGCAGTTTATCAACACTAATTTTGCCAACTACCATGCCCAGTCTCCCTAGACGCCACATACCATCAGGCCTGCTGCTCCTCATCCGAGACCCCTCCCTCCCTCCCTCCCCTGACCCATTCCTTAGATACCAACCTCAGTCTCCGGGAAGACTAATGCAAGCCACACAGCCAACCAAGCATTGTACGATTACAGCGTCCCCATACAACACAATGGAAGGCCGCGACTCTCCTTAGGGCCACTGGTAGTCATGGGCAGTAAGAAATCTCTCTCTCTCTCTCTCTCTCTCTCTATATATATATATATATATACAACAAACAATCCACGCACAAATGTGAAAGCTCACCAGACTTACCCTCTCACACACATACATTAACTCATATGCATGCATACATACATACACACGCATCCACACACACACACACATACGCATTCACAAACACACACACACTGACACAGACACCGACACACACTCTGCAATCACAGATATGTGTGACGGGACATTAAACAAAATTCCACTCCACTTTACACACACACACACATGTACATACACGCACACGCACACACACACGCACACACACACACACACACACACATGTACATACACGCACACGCACACACACACACACTACACACACTCACACACACACTACACACACACACAGTCCTACGAACACAAAATACGAAAAGATGACCCAACGACCAAAACCCCCAAGGACCGCTATCATCGCCACAAGAGAAGACAGCCACAGAGAGACAGACAGAGAAAGAAAGTAGACGCACAGAAAAGAAGAAAGTGCCTTCACGATAACAACGGCCTCCAGGGGACAAAACCACCGGTGCCGGTGCCGGTGTAAGGGGCCGTCACTGTCGATTCCGACACAACAGTGGTGATGGAAACCAAACACGGGACGCACCACCTCCGTTTCCATTCCCTGCCTGGGGAACCTAACTCACCCGCCTTCACCAAAAACCCGATATAAAGTAACATATACATACATATATATATAATTATATATATATCTATATATATCTCTGATTCTGGTGGAAAGGTGAAAAAAGAGGTCTATATCCCAATGTGGTTACAGTGTTTGTGTTTTATTTGTATTTTGTATTTGTATTTTATCTGTATTTCTTTTTATCACAATAGATTTCTCTGTGTGAAATTCGGGCTGCTCTCCCCAGGGAGAACGCATCGCTACACTACAGCGCCACCCATTTAATTTTTTTTTCTTTTTCTGCGTGCAGTTTTATTTGTTTTTCCTATCGAAGTGGATTTTTCTATAGAATTTTGCCAGGAACAACCCTTTTGTTGCCGTGGGTTCTTTTACGTGCGCTAAGTGCATGCTGCACACGGGACCTCGGTTTATCGTCTCATCCGAATGACTAGCGTCCAGACCACCACTCAAGGTTTAGTGGAGGGGGAGAAAATATTGGCGGCTGAACTGTGATTCGAACCAGCGCGCTCGGATTCTCTCGCTTCCTAGGCGGACGCGTTACCTCAAGGCCATAACTCCATCTTACGTAACACCTACATGTGTAGCTCGCTGGTTTGGGTTGTACAAGAAACCCAGTGTGATAAACGTGAGGGGAAAAAAACTTGAAAGTTTCATTAAATTTCCTCTCTGCTGCTTTCTCTTATCTGGAACAACCTTCCTCGTCATCATCCGTGCATTTGATTCTGTCTCTGCCTTTCGCTCTTCACAAAAAACGCATCTTTTAAAAAAAAACCTATCTATATGAGCACTCTCAGCTTCCTTCTTCTCCAACACCATCCTTGTCAGCTCACTTTGGATGCATGGCGAATGAGAGAGGGTGAGTGGTGGTTGGGGGCCGGGGGGTGGTTAGGGGGAGTTTTGAGAAAGAGTGGTCATGAATGATTCAAGTTATTTGTAACTTTTTCCTTCGTGTAAAGCACCCTTTATAGTAAAGAGAAAGGGCACTATATAAATGTACATTATTATTATCATAATTATTGTTCTTGTTCTTGTTGCTCATAGTTCAGCAGACCGCACAGGGCCATATCAGGACTATCCTAATTATTATCATTATTTCGTTTTATTATTCATTAATTATAATGCTTTTCGAATTTACATTCTGACCGACAATTGCTAGGCTACGCTTTGTAAACAGTCAGACAGACACTTTATCGACAAGTCCAACATTAGCTATTTATATGGATAAACTGTGAATAGAGGAGAGCAGGTGCAGATGGTCAGAATGGAATACATCACAAGAGGAACAAACGTCTGTTTATCCAGGCCTGGTGAACAGAACAGACAACTGACTGCTTGTGTTTCTCTTACTTCCGAAGTGATAACAAATCTCTGTGGATATATTATTTTGGGGTTGGGGGCTGTTCTTCTTCTTCCTTGTTTTCTGGGAGATGAACGGACAATGTCTGCATGTGTGTCCGTGAGAGAGAGAGAGAGAGAGAGAGAGAGAGAGCAAAAGTTGTGGCTTGTTTAACCCTCTGGGAATTATTTCCCCATGACAGCTGAGAGACTATTCTGCAGAACCAAGTTTCAGTTTCAACACACACACACACACACACACAAAACACACACACTGCCAGTTGACCTTCAAAACAAACTGCTGGAAAAATTGACAGCACTTATGTGGTTATCTGGCAGCAGCAATCCAAAGAATGATGGACAATTGCTACTGTGGTGACATGTTCTGACAGAAGCGTTGTTCAAGTGTACATGCAAGCAGCAATCATCTGTGATTTACCACGAACACACACAGAGACATACACACATGCGCGTAAACACACATAAGGACCACACGCACACGCATACGCATGAACACAAACACACACACTCAACCCCCCCCCCCCCCACACACACACACACACCAAACCCCCCCCCCACACACACATACACAAACACGCACACGCGCAAACGCAACCATCTTTCATACCACATACAAAAAAACAACAACAACCTCAATTAATCAAACCCCTGTCCACCACATTTTTTTTTTTCATTATACACACGTGAACTTAATTTTCGATATGAAAGTTACTCTTTTCTTATCAAGAAAATTTACTCAGTCAAGAGATGGCCAAAAGAGCACAAATCCTTTCCCAACACCTCTGCCACCAAAGTCCGTATGACCCTTGGAGAAAAGCCAACATCAATCATCCCAACCAGGAGGAGGTGGATGTATGCGATGATACAGAACATGGGCCAGAGGAAAGTGACCTTCACAACAACACTGTGCGCATGGGTTGACAGCGCTCCAATGGCTGGTTATCTAGCCACTACAGCAGTTCAACGAAATGATGGACGACCGCTGCAGTGCTGACATATTCTGAAATGAGGATCATTTGAGTGGGTGCGGGCACACGGCATTCAGCTGTAATTTTCCATGGACACACACACACACACACACTCTCTCTCTCTCTCCCTTTCTCTTTGTGATTCTTATTTATATATGTTCTAACCATCATGTCTTATGCCGTTGTTATCTAATATTGTGTAGTGCAAACCCTAATCAGGGCGGGGACTGGATGGAAAAAAATAGCGCAACCAGTGTTTACCCTATTATCCTCAAAAATAAAGGAATTTGTCTTGTTTTCTCTCTCTCTCAAACACAAACACACAAATTGTCCAAACGTGCAAACGTACGCACGCGAACTCTCTCTCTCTCTCTCTCTCACACACACACACACACACACACACGACAGGAAAAAGCAGAAATCCGAAAAGGCATTATCCCCTCAAACATGCCATGGTAGCTGGGGATTCCGGAAGTATCCAGACTACTCCCAAAGACTAAGAGCAAATACTACAATGCTTCTTTCAATAATTTCTGGACAATAAGAAAAGGGAAAGTGCTAAAGTGCTGGTGGAAGAAATGTTTGCTTCTTTCCATGCACACTGCACGAATCAATACTGTTCTACAGCCTTCAGATAAGACATCCCAAAGGGCAAGGTGCTGGCACTGTTCAGAAAAGGACGTTGCCAAGTCCTGTCCCATGGCACGAGCCACCAGGGCTGCTGCTCCTCATCGTAAACCTCTGACCCCATCCAGAATCAAGCCTCTGAGGAGAGACGCACGAAACACAGCCCAGCACGGTATAAATACAGAGTACAGTTATCTCCACAAACCACTGTGTTTCGACGAAATTTTGAACACCGTAATGGGAAAGTATCCAGTGGTTCAGATCCGGGTTAAGTCCAAGTTTAGCATCCTAAAATCATTGCACCTGTTTGCAATTTTTGTGCATGTATGAAACGATATTGCCATTAGTAGACATTATGACCCATTTTAGGTAGATTTCTACTCTTATTTTGTTCGTTATCTTACTCGGGTTTGATGTGGATTCAGTCACTGAACAAATGTACCACCATCTTGATTTTTCCGTTTTTCGTCCCACAAACCATGGAAATGTTAGCAA
>NC_134901.1:36852971-36877971 GCF_041734735.1 Babylonia areolata | reverse complement strand
CCAAAAAACAAAAACAAAACAAAAACAACAAACACACACACACACACACACACACAGAGACCCATGCGCGCACACACACACACACACACACACACACAGATATACATACACACGCGTGCGCAAGCACACACACACACACACACACACACACACACACACACACACTCGTAGTTCAGGCACACACACGTACACACAACTTATTGAAATGGTTTCCACACCTGTAGCAATCGACACTGCAGTGAAACAGGAACAAAAACGGCCAACAAATTATGTTGTTGTTTGTTGTTGTTGTTGTTGTTTTTATTAATCCCGTGTTTTCGCTTGTATGTGATAGTGCAAAATAATAGTCTGGGTTGAAAAGGAAGACAGAAAAAAAAAATGTATCAAAAAAACAAACACACACGATAATAACACATTGATATCGAAATATAAGACGCCATTCATGAGAGAGAGACAGAGACAGAGACAGAGACAAACAGACAGACAGACAGAGACAGAGTCAGGAGCAAGGCAGAGAGACAGTGCAGTAAATGAGCTCACAAGCAGACAAAAACATTTCTTAATTTCGGTTTCCCAAAGGAGTGAAACTTGATGACTTTAGGATAATCACACGTGCGGCTCCCCCCCCCCCCCCCCCCCCCACTTCCCTCTCCTTCCACACACACACACACACACACACACACACACGTGTTGTTTTCAACTTGGAGGCAGGCAGGTGTTCCTGGCATTGTTGTCGTGATTATCATTCTGGAGACAGCCTCCATCCACACTGCTCTCATCATGACAAGAGGCCGTGGTTCCGTTGTTTCAGTTTCCCTCCCCCACCCCCCCCCCCCCTCACCGTGCATCTGATCTGTGGTGTGTGCAGTGTCTGTGCTGTTTCCATGGTCATGGAGACGACAACAGGCTGATGCTGATGATGATGATGATGATATCTGATGACTGGCGGGGCATGGTGGCTGTTTCTGCCCTCACGTTTCCACTTGACACGAGTGAGTCACGGTTCTCCCTCTCTCTCTCTAGAGACGACCCGGAAGAGAGAGAGAGAGAGAGAGAGAGAGAGAGAGAGAGAGAGACAGACAGAGAGAAAGAGAGAGAGACAGACAGAGACAGAAGAGAGAGAGAGAGAGAGTAAGAGAGAGAAAAAGACAGAAAGAGGGAGACAGACAGACAGAGAGAGAGAGAGAGAGGGGGGGAGTAGATTAGGGAGGGGGAGGAGACAGAGAGAGAGAGTGAGAGACAGACAGACAGACAGACGGAGAGGGAGAGAGAGAGAGAGATGGTAGATTAGGGAGGAGGGAGAGAGAGAGGGGGGAGCGAGAGGAATATATAGAGGGGTGGGAGGGACAGAGAGAGAGAGAGAGAGAGGGGGGGGGGGGGGGGGCAGGGGAATAATATGCTCACTCTGTATGGTGGCTTGATGTTTAAAAAAAAAGTTGTTGCTTATTAAATGTACCATCGTAAAATACAATTTCGACAGTTTGAGTGTGTGTACATATATGTGTGTAAGCGCGCACGTGCACATGTGTACGAGTGTACGTGCGTAAGCGAGCGTGCGAGTGTGTGCGTGCTTGCGTGTGTGTGATTCTGTGTGTGTGGTGTTGATCATGTGCTGCTCCCAGTGTGACCCTGCACCCAGCTCACAGAAAGAGACAGACAGAGAGGGAGAGAGGGGGGGTAGATTAGATAGGGGGAGGATGGAGAGAGAGAGATAGAGAGAGGGAGAGAGAGGGGGAGGAGAGAGAGAGAGAGAGAGAGAGAGAGAGATGGTAGATTAGGGAGGAGGGAGAGAGAGAGGGGGGAGCGAGAGGAATATATAGAGAGAGGGGGGGAGGGAGAGAGAGGGGGGGGGGGCAGGGGAATAATATGCTCACTCTGTATGGTTGCTTGATGTTGTTACTTATTAAATGTACCATCATAAAATACAATTCTGACAGTTTGAGTGTGTGTGCATATATGTGTGTAAGCGCGCACGTGCACATGTGTACGAGTGTACGTGCGTAAGCGAGCGTGCGAGTGTGTGCGTGCTTGCGTGTGTGTGATTCTGTGTGTGTGGTGTTGATCATGTGCTGCTCCCAGTGTGTGACCCTGCACCCAAGCTCATGCTTTATGAACAACCTGGCGAGACAGAGCGACACACCGACAGACGCTGGAAGGGCGGACTGGGGCTATATCAACTGCCGTGTCCGTCACAGCTATACCCAACTCCACAACTGCAGCGGCGGAATCCGTTTGGCGTTGCACGCTGGGGCTTCTGATCCAGGGTGTTCGAGGCCCCGTTTCGGCATGGTGTTGTGTCCTTGGGCGAGGCATTCAACCCCGATATTTTTTCCTAACGCCGCCCAGGTAGTGAACGCGGACCTCTGCAGTTTATTGTCTCGCTCGAATGACTTGAAAGCTTAGCTTGGTTTTCCAGCCAAGCTTGGGAGAAAGGACGAGGTCGGGATTCAAATCCAGACCCTCACGGACATTGTACTGATAGAGAATCGTCTGAACCATTCGGGCCACCTTCTTCCTTTCAGCTCCAAGTTTGCCCAATGCACGCGCATGTATGTATGTGCGTGCATGTGTGTCTTTTAAGGGTGTGCGAGCGAGCCGGCGCTTGCGTTGCCGCGGAGTTTGAGTATGGGCGTGCTTGTACGCAAGTGCGAACCCATTCATTCACGCGTACACGCTCACGAGTAATAATTGCGCCGTGGCGAAGTGGTTAGCGTCGCGGACTGACGGCTGGGAGGACGCGGGTTCGAATCCCCGGCGGAGGTGGGTTTTTCGGCCCGTGGCCGGCTCCTACCCAGAGTTGCGTGTGCTGTGGGCTTAAATGGGGAGACTGGGACCACACAGTCGAGTGTCATCCACTTCAAGGATGCGTCTTTGGGTGTGTTGCTCTAATTACCTGACCAACACTGCAAGTGTCTGTGTCTCTCGGGCCTGGTTAACGCCGGGATATCATTATGACAGGAAGCGTAGAGTACAGCCTTGTCACGCAGTCCCAAACCAAAATGGACCTCCATAGCAACATCGTCATCATCATCGTCATCCTCCTCCTCCTTCATCGCCATCAATTTAAACAAAATAGTCTCAAAGTCTGTGGCCTTTCATGCCCTGCTCTCATGGTGACCTCAATTTCGATACCCCTCCACTTCCGTGCTTCGGGTGAGTCATGTCAATGTCGTCAGTGTCGGCAGATTCATTGGGGGCTGTTGTTTGAGGGGCTGTGGTGGCGGTCTCCACTCTGGGAGGGACGCTCACTCAGTCTGGCTCCGCGACTAAGCCATTATTGTCGTTAGTAGGGGGCTTAGTAGGTTGTGTCCTAAGTACATTAAAACAGAACAGGCACCACAGAACACCACCGAAGTGACTCAGCAGCAGTGCAGGGTCTCCTCTGGTGTGTGGCCTTCTGGCGACCTAACATCGATGGTTCCCTGTGGACTGCCGACGCTGGAACTGCGACGGACGAACCCGGGTATGGCCGTGTATGGGGGAATCTAAATGAGCGGCGTGGGAGTAATGCCATTGAAACGGTGCAGATGATGGGGCAGAATTTTTTTTTTTTTTTTTTTAATAACTGCGCATACTTGCGCGTGCAGACGTGTGCATGCAAGCCGTGGCGTCATGACTGCACCCAGTATGACTCAAGGGGGAACTTGCATTGGTAGATCAAAGACACTAGCTGCACTCTCGTCCGTCAGAATCATACAGCGATCATGGTTTATTCGAACGGGTAAATATAAATGTGATTTACTCTGATGCGAGCGCTGCCCTGATGAACTGGGCGTGAACACATTTATCTCCTTATTTTTTTTTTTTCCTTCTTTTTCTTCTTCATTTTTATTTTCAACATTTATTAACTTTCACATTTCATTAGCAACTCGTTTGAAGTGTGGAGAATATCATCATCATCAACGGTATCGTCAATCTATGATTAAAGCTGTCTGTCGGTATGCTTGCTTGTATTTCGCGTTTATAATTATGTGTGCTGTCCTTTGGTTATGAAAAGTGTCCGTCTGTATGCGTGCAAGCGTGCGTGCATGTGTGTATATATGTTGGTGTGTGTGTAGTGTATGTGTGTGTGAAAGAGAGAGAGAGAGAGAGAGAGAGAGAGAGAGAGAGTGTGTGTGAGAGAGAGAGAGAGAGAGAGAGAGACAGACAGACAGAGAGAGAGAGAGAGAGAGAGAGAGAGAGAGACAGAGAGAGACAGAGAAAGAAACAGAGACAGACAGAGAAGCTTGACGCTTTGACACTTTAATGTCATTGGCCATGAGGTCCTTATGACATGGGTGAATGCATCAACATACTTTCAAATTATAGTGTCAGTGTCAGTAGCTGAAGGAGGCGTCACTGCGTTCGGACAAACCCATATACGCTACACCACATCTGGCAAGCAGATGCCTGACCAGCAGCGTAACCCAACGCGCTTTTATTTATGACAAAATCATTACAATAAACGAATGAAATGGTGAAAGCAAATAGTGAAGGAAAAAAGAAAGAAAAAAAAGTTGTGGTGCTGGTGGGTGTGGTGGTGGTGATGGTGGTCTTGTTGTTGTTAGTGGTGGTGGTGGTGGTGGTGGTGGTGGCAGTTCAGTGCTCGCTGTCACCAAGGTTCTCCCCCCTGCATGCTGAAAAAACATGGGTTCACTTTTTGTTGTTGTTGTTGAAGTCTTTGGACGAGAAGACATTTTGGTGAGACACACAGACAGATAAATACATCCCACAAATACTTCTCACCAGCAAAATGTTCTCTCGTCCTGACACTTCAAAAACCGATCCCATTTCTTTCGGCATGCAGGGGGGCGGAGAACCATGGTGGTGACATCGAGCACTGAAATTCCACCTCCACCACACCCACCATCACCACCACACCCACTACCACCACCACACCACCTCCACTACCACGTCAATCCCCACAACTATCACCGATACCACTACCACCAACACCACTTCCACCATTACCATAACACCATCACCACCTCCATTACCACCTTAATCCCCACAACTATCACCAACACCACTACCACCACCACCACCACACCCACCATCACCTCTACTACCACCTTAATCCCCACAACCATCACCACCAGCCGTATCTCATTAACCTTGACCTCTGGTGACCGGTCCTGTCTCCGCCTTGAACCATGACGAAGCGGCAACAGCCCCCCCCCCCCCCCCCCCCCCCCCGTCCCCTCTCTGACTGACCCAAGTGACCCTGATGCGGCACGTTAGTATCACCGGCCACGAAATTTTTGTCGCCCGTCGGCTCATAAATTATTGTCTCCGGCGACAATGTATGCCGGGAATGTCATTACAACGAAACAAAAAAGAAAAAAAAAGAAAAGAAGAACCGGCGACATTATACCGGCGTCAATATACGCCTTCACATGTGTGTGTGTGTGTGTGTGTGTGTGTGTGTGTGTGTGCGCGCGCGCGCGCGCGCGAGCGTTAGATCTTTTGCCTAAGGTCATTTGTCTAACGTCTATCGACGATTGTGATTTCAGACGAAAATCCATCTCCCCCAACCCACCCTTGCCTCATCTAATCACTGCTTTCCTGTTCACCTCTACTTCATTTGAACTTTTTTTTTAAGGTACACAAAAATAAAATATCTGACAAAATAACAACAGAGAGAATGCATGCATGTCCGGGAACAATATATAGCCAGGGACAGTTTACGCTCGGGGACAATAAGTATGTGTACGTGGACAGTATGTGACCGGGGACAAGGTATGCACGGGGACAATAAGTATGTGTACGTGGACAGTATGTGACCGGGGACAAGGTATGCACGGGGACAATAAGTATGTGTACGTGGACAGTATGTGACCGGGGACAAAGTATGCACGGGGACAATAAATGGTCAGGGACAGAATAATCATGATGCCGCAGATAACAAAGCCTCTGGGCGACTCCATGGCTGGAGGTGGTTGGTGTGATACCGCTGGGCTGGCTGGCATTCAGAGACGGTCGCCGGCTCCATTCCTTTCGTCGCCCGTGTATAATAGTCACTCGTGTCCGACTATGACCAACAGAACAGCAGAGGAGGCACAATAATTTGATTATAGCGGAGAGTGTCTTGTCCAGACACACACCCCACTCTCTCGGCTGAAAGGGTTTTTGGACAGTCGGCGGTGGGATGGTTTCCGAAGGTCAGCTAGCCCCCAAGGCTGCAGCACTAAGAGCCAGTGCAACTTTGCCTCCCAGTTTGAGAGTCATAGTCCTTCACAAAAAAGACTAAGCTGTAAATGACTTCCCACCGCAAAGGAAAAACCGTTGATCATACAGCTCACATTTTGCTGGTGGCCCATCTAAAAGCTTATGTCAATCTGTGATATAAGCTGAGCGTTGTATTGTATTTTCTTTTTTGTCACAACAGGTTTCTCTGTGTGAAATTCGGGCTGCTCTCCCCAGGGAGAGCGCATCGCTACACTGAGAGCGCCACCCTCTTTCTTTCTTTTTTTCCTGCGTGCAGTTTTACTTGTTTTTCCTATCGCAGTGGATTTTTCTACAGATTTTTGCCAGGAACAACCCTTTTGTTGCCGTGGGTTCTTTTACGTGTGCTAAGTGCATGCTGCACACGGAACCTCGGTTTATCGTCCCATCCGAATGACTAGTGCCCGGACCACCACTCAAGGTCTAGTGGAGGGGGAGAAAATATCGGCGGCTGAGCCGTGAATCGGACCAGCGCGTTCAGATTCTCTCGCTTCCTAGACGGACGCGTTACCTCTAGGCCATCACTCCACATTGGCATGGCATGCCGAAGAGACCAATAACCACTGGCATTCTCGCTGCAAACACTGTAACACGACAGCGTTGTGGCTGAGCGACACGTCAGAGAGGACCTCTTCTGGGATGACCCGTCCCCCTGGGTGCCTGTACCAAGGACGTGGATGTCGACCTTCACCTTTGACAGCAACATTGCTAGGGGTCTGCTGCTACTTAAGGTTATACGCGGCTCTGTAATAGTCAGGACCAACGCCTTGACCACATCATACCCCCATGGATAAGACCACAGCCACGAACAACTTGACCTTAAGGGCGTCACGCCGATAGGTCGCTAAACTCAACTCAACGCTCTGTATGGGAGCTTGAAAGGGTTTATGGATGTAGGAAATGAGTGGCGGATTATGGTATACTATTGGTGATAAAACAAGGAAATTATGGCTACCAGAAAATACGACCCTGTCCTTGATTTGTGATTTTTCGGGTAGAGAGATGAATAGAGCAGTGAAAGTCTGGTCTATACAGCAAAATAATACCACAAAGAGATGAACAGAGCATTGAAAGTCTGGTCTATACAGCAAAATAATATCATAAAGGCGGAAATGAATTTCCTGTGGGTGTTACTGACAACAATAATATGTCACATCTGACTGACGGTTTAGTGGACATGGAGCGTATCTGTCTGTCTGTCAATCAAAACAAGTAGATCTCGTGCATCTTGTTTCCTGTGGATAGATGGACAATTTTTCACGGTGTCAACATCGAGTTTTGCGTCCTTTCCGGGAACAATCACGAACGAGGAATTTTGTCTAATGTCCCGGCATACGTACTGATGATTACAGACATTTTTGTTCAAGTAGTATTTCTTCTTCTTTTTTTACATTCGAATGTTATCGTTTAAAAAGTGAGAGAGGAGGGCTCGGGATGGGGAACTTATGATTGTAGACGGTTTTTTGTTGTTGAAGTATTATTTCTTCTTTTTTTTTTTTTGTGTGTGTGTGTGTGTGTGTGTGTGTGTAATATATATATATATATATATACATTACAATATCACATTTGAATATTATCGCTTAAAAAGTAGGAGGGGTGGGGGAGGGGGGCGGGGGGCTTGGGGGTATGAGGGATTAACGGTTGGGGTTGGGGTTGGGGGGAACCGGGTTGATAGATGGTGGAATCAAAGATGCATATGGACCAATCCACAACGTCGCCCTAAGAGAGCCAACACTTGAGGTACTTTCCCATGCTCTTTGCCGTCGGGAAGAAGCACCGCGCGTTTGGATTAGTTTTCGTTTTTGATTCTTTTTCTGATTGTCACTCTGTTTCTTTCCTGTCTTTGCTTTTCGACTTTTGATTCTTTTTCTGATTGTCATTCGGTTTCTATCCTGTCTTTGCTTTTCGACTTTTAATTCTTTTTCTGATTGTCATTCGGTTTCTTTCCTGTCTTTGCTTTTCGACTTTTGATTCTTTTTCTGATTGTCATTCGGTTTCTATCCTGTCTTTGCTTTTCGACTTTTAATCCTTTTTCTGATTGTCACTCTGTTTCTATCCTGTCTTTGCTTTTCGACTTTTAATTCTTTTTCTGATTGTCACTCTGTTTCTATCATGTCTTTGCTTTTCGACTTTTAATTCTTTTTCTGATCGTCACTCTGTTTCTATCCTGTCTTTGCTTTTCGACTTTTAATTCTGATTGTCATTCTGTTTCTATCATGTCTTTGCTTTTCGACTTTTAATTCTTTTTCTGATTGTCACTCTGTTTCTATCATGTCTTTGCTTTTCGACTTTTAATCCTTTTACTGATTGTCATTCTGTTTCTATCCTGTCTTTGCTTTTCGACTTTTAATTCTGATTGTCACTCTGTTTCTATCATGTCTTTGCTTTTCGACTTTTAATTCTTTTTCTGATTGTCATTCGGTTTCTATCCTGTCTTTGCTATGTTGTTTTGTATGTTAACAATATTCGTAACACAAAGGTATAAAATCTTGTTTACTCTTGTTTAGACCCTTCAAATGGAGCGTTGGCTTTATATTGACTGAATCGTTAGTTCGTTCGTATCTTGTCTTCGCTTTTCGACTTTTAATTCTTTTCTGATTGTCACACTGGTTCGTATCTTGTCTGAACTTTTCGACTTTTCAATTCTTTTTTCTGGTTGCCATTTTGTTTCCGCCTTGTATTTCCTATTTCGTTTTTCCATTTCACTTCACTCCTATCCCTGATGCTATTAGCTTAACTATTAGCCCCGTGTTGTAACCAGTGAAATTGGATTGTACCTCGGGCCTGTTAACAGCAGGAGGAGCTGTTTTCAGCGGGAAAAGGGAAAATCGTTACAAGCACAGAACTGCGACACGCGCCGCCCGTGCATGATAGAGTGAGTGTGGACACGGGATCAGCAGCTAGCTGACCGACCCACATCGGAATTCTGGTGATGGAGGGTGGTGATGGAGGGAGAGGGAAAGGGAGGGAAAAGAGAGAGAGGGAGAGAGGAGGGAGGGAGGAAAGGGAGAGGGGAAGGGAGAGAGGGAGAGAGAGAGTGAAGGACAGAAAGAGACAGAGACAAAGAGAGGGAGAGAGAGAGACAGACAGACAGAATAACAGACATAGAGAAAGTGAGAGAGGAGAGAGGGAAGTGGAAGAGAGAGAGAGGAGGGAGAGAAAGAGAGTGACAGAGAGGGAGGGAGGGAGAGAGAGTGAAAGAGAGAAACAGAGAGATGGGAGACAGAGAGAGAGAGACAGACAAACACAGAGAAAGAGAGAGGGAAGAGAGAGAGAGAGAGAGAGAGAGAGAGGAGAGAGACAGACAGACAGAGACAGAGGGACAAACAGACAGAATGAGATCATGTGAAAAACACAGTGAAACAGATAGTGTGTAAGAAACAAAGACAGAGAGAGACTCAGACTCAGATGTTTAATTCACAAAGGCCATGGTCGCTTAGTAGGGGACACACATAAAGAAAATTAATGAAAAGTCGCGCACTGAAAACATTATTAATCACACTGAAGACAGAAAGACAACGAGAAAGAAGAGGAAACAGACAGAGAGAGCGGAAAAGACACACACACACACACAGATACACACACACGCAAGCACACACACACACACACAGACAGAGAGAGAAAACAAAGCAACAAAAATCACACACACACACACAAAGACAGACAGACAGAGACAGAGAGAGAAAACAAAGCAACAGACATCTCTCACACACACACACACAGACAGAGACAGAGAGAGACAGAGAGAGAAAACAAAGCAACAGACATCTCTCACACACACAGACAGAGACAGAGAGAGACAGAGAGAGAAAACAAAGCAACAGACATCTCTCACACACACACAGAGACAGAGACAGAGAGAGACAGAGAGAGAAAACAAAGCAACAGACATCTCTCTCACACACACACAGAGACAGAGACAGAGAGAGACAGAGAGAGAAAACAAAGCAACAGACATCTCTCACACACACACAGGACAGAGACAGAGAGAGACAGAGAGAGAAAACAAAGCAACAGACATCTCTCTCACACACACACAGAGACAGAGACAGAGAGAGACAGAGAGAGAAAACAAAGCAACAGACATCTCTCTCACACACACACACACAGACAGAGACAGAGAGAGACAGAGAGAGAAAACAAAGCAACAGACATCTCTCACACACACACAGACAGACAGACAGAGACAGAGAGAGAAAACAAAGCAACAGACATCTCTCTCACACACACACACAGACAGAGACAGACAGAGACAGAGAGAGAAAACAAAGCAACAGACATCTCTCTCACACACACACAGACAGAGACAGACAGAGACAGAGAGAGAAAACAAAGCAACAGACATCTCTCACACACACAGACAGACAGACAGACAGAGACAGAGAGAGAAAACAAAGCAACAGACATCTCTCTCTCACACACACACAGACAGAGACAGAGAGAGACAGAGAGAGAAAACAAAGCAACAGACATCTCTCACACACACACAGACAGACAGACAGAGACAGAGAGAGAAAACAAAGCAACAGACATCTCTCACACACACACACAGACAGAGACAGACAGAGACAGAGAGAGAAAACAAAGCAACAGACATCTCTCACACACACACACAGACAGACAGACAGAGACAGAGAGAGAAAACAAAGCAACAGACATCTCTCACACACACACACAGACAGAGACAGAGAAAGACAGAGAGAGAAAACAAAGCAACAGACATCTCACACACACACACAGACAGAGACAGAGAGAGACAGAGAGAGAAAACAAAGCAACAGACATCTCTCACACACACACAGACAGAGACAGACAGAGAGAGAAAACAAAGCAACAGACATCTCTCACACACACACAGACAGAGACAGAGAGAGAAAACAAAGCAACAGACATCTCTCACACACACACAGACAGAGACAGAGAGAGAAAACAAAGCAACAGACATCTCTCACACACACACACAGACAGAGACAGAGAGAGACAGAGAGAGAAAACAAAGCAACAGACATCTCTCTCACACACACACAGACAGAGACAGACAGAGACAGAGAGAGAAAACAAAGCAACAGACATCTCTCTCACACACACACACAGACAGAGACAGACAGAGACAGAGAGAGAAAACAAAGCAACAGACATCTCTCACACACACACAGACAGAGACAGACAGAGACAGAGAGAGAAAACAAAGCAACAGACATCTCTCTCACACACACACACAGACAGAGACAGACAGAGACAGAGAGAGAAAACAAAGCAACAGACATCTCTCTCACACACACACACAGACAGAGACAGACAGAGACAGAGAGAGAAAACAAAGCAACAGACATCTCTCTCACACACACACACAGACAGAGACAGACAGAGACAGAGAGAGAAAACAAAGCAACAGACATCTCTCTCACACACACACACAGACAGAGACAGACAGAGACAGAGAGAGAAAACAAAGCAACAGACATCTCTCTCTCACACACACACAGACAGAGACAGACAGAGACAGAGAGACAGAGAGAGAAAACAAAGCAACAGACATCTCTCACACACACACACAGACAGAGACAGACGAGAGACAGAGAGAGAAAACAAAGCAACAGACATCTCACACACACACACACACACACACACACACACACACAGAGACAGAGAGAGAAAACAAAGCAACAGACATCTCACACACACACACACAGAGACAGAGACAGAGAGAGACAGAGAGAGAAAACAAAGCAACAGACATCTCTCTCACACACACACACACAGACAGAGACAGAGAGAGAAAACAAAGCAACAGACATCTCACACACACACACACAGACAGAGACAGAGAGAGACAGAGAGAGAAAACAAAGCAACAGACATCTCTCACACACACACAGAGACAGAGACAGACAGAGACAGAGAGAGAAAACAAAGCAACAGACATCTCTCCAACCTTGACCCCTACCCCCCACCACTCCCCTGATCAATGCCTAAGAACCAAACCAGCCTCTCATTTTCTCCACAGTGGAAACAACGCCGTCACTCCCCAAACCCAGCCAGCAGCAGACAGGAAGTCCGCCATGGTGGCGCATGCGCATTCATTCCACCGGGGCAGGCAGGCAGGCAGGCAGGCTGCGGGAATTAGCGGGAATTGACAGACAGTAAAAGAACGATAACTACTGATATGTCTCTCCCCCAACTAGCCCCCACATATTCCAGGAGAGAAGTTTGCCTGGAGCCACTGATTGTCCCCAATGGAGGGAGGATGAAGAGAGCCCCAGAAAACGGCGACGGACGTAATGTTGGCGGGATGGATGGCGACTGTTGTTAATATTGGATGAAGTTCGCTGGGAATGGTGGTGGTGGTGGTCTTCTTTCTCGATCGGCGCGGGCGAGACTGGCCGTTTATTAAATATTTCATGAAGGTCGTCGCTTTGAAAGCCCGTCTTTTCTTTTGTGTTCTGAGACTGTCTGACTGACTGCCTCTCTGTCTCTATTTTTAAGTCTATGTCCATGTCATCTCTCTCTCTCTCTCTCCTTTAATGGTAAAATGGTCATGACTAATCTTACAATTGATGAAACACCTTCACCCCCCGCCCCCCACATAATCGTTCTTTATGTTCAACACACAACACACACAAACACGCGCACACATAGACATACTCTCACACACACACACACACACACACACACACACACACGTACACACACACATGCGGATAGATGTTTTACAAATGAACTCTCTCTCTCTCTCACACACACACACACGCAAACGCACAACACACACACACACACATACACACAAACGCACACACACAAGTGGATAGACGTTAAACAAAAGAACTCACACACACACACACACACACACACACACACACACACACACACACACACACACACCAAACTTAAATACAACCCCAGCTCGATCGTTTGTGGAGCCACTGATTGTCCCCAATGGAGGGAGGATGAAGAGAGCCCCAGAAAACGGCGACGGACGTAATGTTGGCGGGATGGATGGCGACTGTTGTTAATATTGGATGAAGTTCGCTGGGAATGGTGGTGGTGGTGGTCTTCTTTCTCGATCGGCGAGCGCGAGACTGGCCGTTTATTAAATATTTCATGAAGGTCGTCGCTTTGAAAGCCCGTCTTTTCTTTTGTGTTCTGAGACTGGCTCACTGACTGACTTTCTGTCTCTCTACCTTCTTCACTGGTGAAATGGCCATGATTAATATAACCATTGATGATCGTCCCCAAACTCCACTTAATCTTTCTTTATGTCTGACACACACACACACACTTTCAAACGCGCACACATTCACACATTTACTCTCTCTCTCTCTCTCTCTCTCACCTCTTCCCCTATCCCTCACCCCATTCCCTGATGTATATATACCTATGACCGAAACACACTTAACCATCTGAATCTCTCTCTCTCTCTCTCTCTCTCTCTCTCTCTCACAGAAACACACACACACACGTACACACAGACCAAACTTACAACCCCAGCTCGTTCGTTTTCCTTCAAGAATGAGCAAACACACACACTAACAAACTAAATCAGCGAAAACTACCATCCAGCACCTCCTCCAACACTCTCCTCCCCCACCCCCCCAACCTCCAAAAATAAAAGGCCTGCAGCAGCAAATGAATAATGGATAGAACGAAGGGGAGGAAGGATGGAACGAAGGAAGGAAGGAAGGAAGGAAGGAACGAAGAAAGAGAGGGAACGGTCGGAGGAAGGGGTTGGGGTGGTGTGTGTGTGTGTGTGTGTGTGTGTGTGTGTGTGTGTGTGTGTGTGTGTGTGTGTGTGTGTGTGTGTGTGTGTTGTGTGTGTGTGTTGTGTGTGTGTTTATGTTGTGTGTGTGTGTGGGGGGGGGGGGGGGGTGCAGAGAGGTTCAAGGAAGGAGACAGCAGCAGGGAAGGGGTTAAGGTCCCTGTGCCGCTGTGATCTGACAGCACTAGGGGGGGGAGGGGGCGGGGGCCGGGGGGGGATTGGTGGGGGGGGGGGGGGGCAGAGAGATAGAGACAAGAAGAAGAATGAGGAGGAGGGCTAGGGGAAGGAGGAGGAAGAAGAGTAACAGGAAAATAAGAATGAGGAGGAGAAGAAGAAGATGATGATGATGATGGTGATGATGAAGATGATGATGCTTATAAATAGAATAGAATAGAACAGAACAGAAGATGTCTTTATTACCAAGTGTACCGGGGTCACAAGGAATATTGGGGACGATAGTACATAACAAGATACGAACATAAACCGAAAGTCATACACAAACACAGACACAGTAGAAATTAGGATACATACAAGTGCATATCAATATAAAAACTTGTGCATACTCACACATGCACGCACTGCACACACACACACACACACACGTTTGAACAGAAGCTGCATATTACATGTGGATGGGGCTGATGAACTAGATCTACAGGTAGATGGTTGTTGGCTGTTGAAGAAGAAGAAGAAGAAGAAGAGAGTGACAGAGACACAGAGAAGACAGAGAAAGATATACAAGCAGACAGACAGACAGACAGACAAAGAGGGGTAAGGGAGAGACAGACACGTAGAGACAGTGAAAGACAGAGAGAGAGAGAGTGAGAAAGGGAGACACAGAAGGAGGGAGAGAAAGGCGGGAGAAAAAGAGAGGAAACAGAAAGAATGAGAGAGAGAGTGGGTGGAGGGGGGGGGGGGTAAAAAGAGAACGGAGGGTGAGGGAGAGACAGAGACGTAGAGACAGTAAAAGAGAGAAATGGGGATAGAGAAGGAGAGAGAGGTGGGAGGGACAAGAGAGAGAGAGAGAGAGAGAGAGGGAGGGAGGAAGGGAGGGAGGGGCAGACCGACAGACAGACGAACAGAGAGACAGAGAGAGAGATCACACTGTAACAGATCTCTTCAGACGACACGGAGCCAAACTCCGCTTCTTCCTACTGTCACAGAAGGGGCTTGAGAGGATTCCTTTCCGCCTGCCCCCCCCCCCCCCCCCCCCCCCCCCCCCCCCCAACCATCTCCTCACTCCTTCGCCCCCAAACCACCCGCCCCCCTTCCCCCCCCCTCCCCGACCCCCAATCTCTCTGTCCCTCTCGCTTTCTGTTCCCTGCCTTCCAAGATGAGGATATTGCTTAGCGTCTCGTTTTTCTTTTCTTTTTTTTTTTTTTTTTAGTTCTCCATCCAAAAGCCATAGCCGCAGAGATTGCGCGCCAGGCCCCCCGCCCCCAGTCTTATCTCCCTCTTTCAATAACAATGTCGTACAAACAGTAACACACACACACACACACACACACACGCCGCAGGCAGAGATGCCACAGATGGGGGGTGGGGAGGGAGAGAGAGAGAGGACGAGAGAGACAGAGAGGGCGAGAGAGAGAGAGAGCGGGGGCGAGAGAGAGAGAGAGAGAGAGAGAGAGAGAGAGAGAGAGAGACAGACAGACAGACAGACAGAAAGAAAAACAGAGACAGACAGACAGAGACTGATGGAGGGAGAGAGGGAGAGAGAGGGCGCGAGAGAGACAGACAGACAGACAGACAGACAAACAGAGACAGACAGAGAGAGACAGATGGACGGAGGAAGAGAGAGAGGGGGGAGGGAGGGAGGGAGAGGGAGAGACAGAGACAGAGAGACAGATAACCAGGCAGAAAGACAGAAAGAAAGAAGGACATAGAGAGAGAGAGAGAGAGGGGGGGGGGAGGGATGGGCAGAGAGAGAAAGAGAGACTGACACACACACACACACACACACACAGAAACAGAAAGGAAGAGAGACAGAGAGAAAGACCGGCCGACAGTCAGACAGCAGACACACAGCCAAACAACAGAGGCGGAGACTGAGACGAAGAGAGACGGACAAACCAAGTGAGAGACAGACAGTACCGTAATCCAATGATCAGGATTCCCCGATCACGAACACTCCCAAACCGCAATGCTCCAGGAGCAGATAAAATTACGTAGTGATTCAACCCGCTACCACCAGACACCCACCCAGACCTGTAACTCTCCGAAACGGAGCAGGGACTGTGTCTGCCGTGTCCGAATCGCCTTCCCCCCCACCCCCCCACACCCTCCTTCCCCCATCCCCAACCCCCGCACCAATTTCGCCTATCCCCGCGTTTCGCCTATCCCCAACCCCCACCACCCGTCAAGCCTACCACGCCCCCACCGTGTAGCCTATTCTTTTATTCGTGCGGCCACTCCCCAATGGCCTGTTCAGAGTTTGGATTCTTTGTGCCGTTTCGCCTACCAGCCAGCCGTTCCCGTTTCGCCTATTCAGCCTGTGTCTCTTTGTGTGTGTGTCTCTCTAACACACACACACACACACACACAAAGATAATAATGAAGAGAGAGGGGAGGCGATTTCAGGGCTTGTGGGGGGAAGAGGGAGGGGCGGGAGCGAAAGAAAAATGAAGGAATCAAGGAAGACAGAAACCAGAGACCTGAAAGGTCATTTCTCCTTCCCCCGCTCCCCTCCCTTTGTCTTGGCCATTCCTGGGGTCTCCCTCCAGACTCCCCCATCCAGCAGGCAGGCAGGCAGACAGACAGTCAGAGACAGATGCCAGACTCGAGTCGGGACAGAGAGAATGCCGGGGATGATAAAACTTGCAATGTTGAGGGCTGAGGATACGTTCACAACAACATGCTTTAAGAGGATAAGACAGAGAGAGAGAGAGGGGGTGGGGGAGAGAATGGGAGAGGGAGAGAGAGAAAGAGAAAGAGAAAACGAGAGAGAGAGAGATAGAGAGAACTCAGAACTCAAAACGTTTTTTATTCAAGGATTAAGATTTTAGGCATGGCCCATTCTTCCAATCTGTCCTTGCTAAGAGAGAGAGAGAGAGAGAGAGAGAGAGAGAGAGAGAGAGAGAGAGAGAGAGAGAGAGATGATTTATTCATATAGGCCAAGGCCCCTAATGAAGGGGTATATGAACAGACAGCAATGAAAAACAAAGAAAAACAAAAACATTTCACATAATACAACATATATAAAAAAACTCGATATAACATAAGTTCAAATGAAAACTAGCCAAGCAACAAAACAGTGTTTTCATGACGTAATAGTTTCTCGGACTTTGAAAGCTTTATATAAATACAAAGCAAGGTTTCTAACAATTTCACAGGATGTTGAGGACATTAATACTAAAACTGCTAAATACGAGAGAGAGATAGAGAGAGAGAGAGAGAACGAACGAACGAACGAACGATTTATTCAATATAAGGCCATTGCCCCATTTGAAGGGGTTAAACAAAAGTAAAGATGATTTTCTACCTTATATAATGTTATCTTTCAGAGCAAAATGTGGATGTTTTCTGTTTATTTTTAATGCATTTATGAATCGTCGCGTCGACTTCAGACTGTCTGTGCGAGTGCGAGTGTTGAAAGTTCGTGACCGTGCCACCGGTGTCATGGTGGGCTTGGTGCTCAGTGTGTTTTTCTTCGAGGACCTTTTACTTCGTTGTGGTGACGTTGAGGTAAATCCAGGTCCACCAAGGCGAGATACTTTGAAACAGTCGCAGTTAAATGCTGGAAGGAGAGTCAGTGCATCTGCAGAAAATTCCCCACTGAGTGACAAACCGGCAAGTACCAGTGAACCAAATTTGGACGAACCAACATTAGGTGATGTGATGAAAATGTTGAACGTTAAATTTGATGAAATTAAAGTGGACTTGAATGAAATGAAAGACTCAAATGAAAACCTGAAGACTGAAATGAAGGAGGTGAAAAGCATTGTAACCAACTTAGTGGCAGAAAATGACTCTTTAAGAAATGAAAACAAACATCTGAAAGCTAGACTAGATGAACTTGAAAAGAAGACAGACGATCTGGAGTGCCGTTCCAAAAGGAACAATTTGATCTTTTATGGGATTTCACGACCGGAGAGAGAGACACCTCAAGACTGCGAAGATACTGTATGTGACCTCATTACTGACAAGCTAGAGATTGGGGATGACGTGCAGTTCGATCGTGTGCACCGTGTTAATGGAAAACCGGACTCTCCCATTGTGGCACGTTGCACTCTGTACAAAGACAAAGTAAAGATCTTGAGGGAAAAACGTAAACTGAAGGGTACTAGCATTTTCGTTGGGGAAGATTTTTCTATCAGGGTCAGGGAAATCAGGAAACGTCTGTCTAGTCACTTAAAAGAAGCAAAAGCGCAAGGGAAAAGGGCAGTTATGATTTTTGACCATCTTTTGATAGATGGGAAAAAATATGTTCTGAGCACAGATGACAAACTCATAGAACAGAAATAGGAGTTCGGCCCGTCCCCTTCTGCAGTAAACGTTCCACACTGCACACATTTAGTGGGAGTAGGAAATTTTGCCGGAGCACCGACTCGTTCTGATTGTTCACGAATGTGCAGGTCAAATTCTTTCCATCCGCGCGCACAGCGCGTAAAACACTCAGGCACTACATGTCATAACATGAATACTGAAGCACGTGCTCCTGTAGATCAGCATGAATATGAACATGAATATGAGCTGCCTGGTAAGGAAAGGGTTGTGTTTGGAGATCGTTGTTCTTTTTTGCACTGGAACGTATGTGGCCTGCTTGGTAAGTTGAATGATGTTGATTTTGTTGACTACATTTCATCTTTTGACTTTGTGTGTCTTGTGGAAACCTTTGTTGATTATGTTAACCCACATACATTTCCTAATCATACCGTATTTTGCAAACCGGCTGTAAAATTAACAAAACAAGGCAGACGATCTGGTGGAGTTGTTTGTTTAATTAGAAATGTTTTTGTTCCTTTTGTCAAAGAAATTAAGTGTGGCTACACAAATATTCTTTGTTTCTTATTGGATAAACAAGTCTATGGAACTGATAAAGATATCATTTATGTGTGTGCATATATTCCACCAGAAAATTCCCCTGTCTATGCTCGTTTAAATGTTGACAATGGTATTTCCGTTCTGGAAGAATTTCTTACTGATATAATTGTATCGTTTGATGATGTTTACATAATTTTATGTGGTGACTTGAATGGAAGAACATCTAACATTTTCCCTGTAAGCCAAAGTGCAGCTGACCAGTTTTCAGAGCTCTCTAATGATACTGTTGTAAGGTGCTCTGAGGATACAACATTGAACTCGTACGGGAAGAACATCTTAAATGTGTGTACTGCATTTGGTTTGTGCATTATTAATGGTGTTTGTAATGGCGACCAGGAAGGTCGTTATACATTCATATCAAAATCAGGATATAGCGTGGTTGATTACTTCATTGTTTCTGAAAATTTTTTTGCCTTTGTTTTGGAGTATGGTCAACTGGGGGTTGTAGACAGGACTGAATCAGACCACTTACCACTGGAACTACACCTCAAACTTACTGAAGAATTTAGTAGAAGTACAATTATATCTGAGAAAATGTTCATAGAAAAATATGACTGGGGTTGTGACAATGGATATCAGTTTGTTAATATGATGAGTTCAGAAAAATGTAGAGAACAGTTGACATCTGCATTACGTCTATTAGAAGTTGATATAAATGCAGCATTGAAAATGTTCAATGACTTACTAAAAGAAAATGCTGAATACATGAAAAAAAGAATATGTGTTAATGGACTTAGAAAAGTTAATGAATGGTATGATGCTGAGTGCAGAATAGCTAAGCGACATGTCAGAAGATTATTGAGGATATGTCGTAGAACGAAAGACAAAGGTGATGGCTTAACTTATTGTAATGCTAAAAAGGAATATAAGCGTTTACTGAGGAAGAAGAAGGGCGATTTCGATAGGACTACTCTTGATAATCTCGTCAAATCCATTTCAGGTCAAAAGGTATTCTGGCAAAATATGCGTAAACTTTTCAAATCAAAATCTCAGCCTCGCAATGATATAAGTGTTGAGCAGTGGTTTAATCATTTTCAATGTGTGCTAGAAAAAGAAATAGTTCAAGAAGAATTAGCTGACAGTGTGCCAGACAACAATGATAGTTTTCTAGACAGACCTATTTCAAAGGAAGAGGTACTTTTCGCTATCAGGAAATTGAAAATGGGTAAATCTAGTGGTCCTGACGGTATTATTGCAGAGATGTTAAAATATGCTGGTGATCTGGCTGTTGACTTTCTTGTTAAGTTGTTCAATGTTCTTTTTGATAAGGGTCAATATCCAGATAACTGGTCAGAGAGTATCATTGTTCCTCTTTTTAAGAAGGGTAATATGAATGATCCAAACAATTATAGAGGAATATCGTTGTGTGATATTAGCAGTAAACTTTATAGTTTTGTTATAAACAATAGATTACAAGAATGGGTTGATCAGAACAATAGTACAGGGGAATACCAAGCGGGTTTTAAGAGAGATTACTCTACTATTGATCACATGTTTACATTATTAGCACTTATTCAAAAACAATTCTGTTCAAACAGAAAATTATACGTAGCTTTTATAGATTTTGAGAAGGCATTTGATTCAGTTTCGAGAAAATTATTATGGCCAATTCTTCTGAAAAATGGTATAAATGGGAAGTTATATAAATGCTTAAGAAGCATGTATGATACTGTTAAAGCTAGAGTAAGGTGTGGTGATAAACTTACAGAATATATCAATTGTACAAGTGGTGTAAAACAGGGTGATGTTTGTAGTCCTGTGTTATTTTCATTATTTGTTAACGAATTGGCTCTTGAAATAATTCAAAGTGGTCGGCATGGTGCTAAACTGGATAATAGTCTTATAGAGCTCTTCATACTTTTGTTTGCTGATGATATTTTGTTATTATCCGAAACAGTTATTGGCCTCCAGTCTCAATTAAACAGTTTAGCCAGAGGGACTTCAAATTTGAAGCTTAAAGTGAATTTGAGTAAAAGTAACATTGTGGTCTTTAGAAAAGGTGGTTTTTTGGCTGCTTGTGAGAAATGGTATTATAATGGCACTGAGATGGAAGTTGTAAATTCATATAAATACCTTGGTATATATTTTTCAACGAAACTCAGTTTTAAGTTTGCTTGTGAAGATCTGGCATGCAGAGCTAAAAGATGTCTTCTGTCTATATTAAGTAAGTTGTATAAACTTAATAATACTTCTCTGAACTTATATATAAAATTGTTTGATACTCAGGTACAGCCAGTGGCTCTCTATGGAGCTGAATTATGGGGTCTTGAATCTAGTTCATCAGTGGTTGAGAAAGTTCATTTGTTTGCATTAAAAAGATACCTTGGCGTTAGCATGAAAACTCCAAACGATTTAGTGTATGGAGAACTTGGAAGGTTTCCTATTTGTATCAATGCTGTTATTCGAAGTATAAGATATTGGTTCAGATTAGTACAAATGGATGAAAACAGATTACCGTCAAAAGCTTATAAATCGTTGTTGCTACTGGACGAAAAAGGAAAAACCAACTGGGTAACAAAAGTTCGAAACGTTCTATGTAATAATGGGTTCTTGTATGTTTGGGAATATCAGGGGGTAGGATGCATGCAAACTTTTATTAGGACATTCAGGCAAAGACTCATTGATGTTAGATGGCAACAGTGGGAGGAACACATAAATTCAAGTGATAGGTTTAGCTTATATGGAAAATTTAAGACACTTCCCACCGTCGAACCTTATATCTTATTGAATATGAATAGACATGTGAGGTATGCGTTGACAAAATTTAGATTGGGGGTGTCGGAAATTGCTGTACATAGTTCCCGATACAGTTATGAGAAAGATGAAATATGCCCATTGTGTAAAGAAGAAACTGAAGATGAAATCCACTTTGTATTACGCTGCCACTGCCTTCACGATTTAAGAACAAAATTTATACCACACATTTATCACGATAGGCAGAACCTGTTTTCGATACAAATGCTCTTTTCATCAAAAAATGAAAGTATAATGAGAGAGAGAGAGAGAGAGAGAGAGAGAGAGAGAGAGAGAGAGAGAGATGGGGGGGGGGGGGGGGTCCGTTAACAACAAACCAACCAACCATAAGAAGATCAGTTAAGCACGTGAACCATTTTACTGGAGGTCTGCTTACCAACAACGGTCACGACCGACGCGACGCCTCATGTGTTCCTGTGCTATTTCCGGAAGTCCACAGATTCGTAAACAGCTAAAACGTGTACGACACTGCGAAACTAACGTCCGCGGTTAGAGCTGGGCTCCGGCTTCACAGTCATCATGCAGGAGAGACATGCGAGCCAAGGCGGTGACGGTCAGCAGTTGATATAATGCCAGAGACTACCAGGGGTGGGGGGGGGGGGGTGGTATTAGCTTTTTTTGACCAAATGCCATGCCCGTCCATTCAGTGATACTTGAGTAAACAACTAAAAAAAAAGAAAAAAAAAAGGGTGGGTGGGTGGGGAGGAGGGGGGGGGGGGGGGAGAAGATATAACGAAAAAGACGAAGACTGTCTGTGAACGTGCATTGTCAAATCGTGCGGGACACACACACACACACACACACACTTGAAAACTATACGTAGACACGTTCATTACCACCAACAGTGTACGCTCACACACACACACACACCGTGCCCTCATTACACACAGACACACGGCAAAACAAATACTAAAGACACCACAAAACATTCGCTAAATTTACACCACCACCACCACAATAAACACACAGTAAAGCTATCACAAACACATGCTAAAAAAAGACAAAAAAAAAAGACACAAGCATCTGCTAAAGACACAGGACAAACACGGATGCTAAAAACACTACAAACGTATCGTCAGAGATACCACAAACACCTGCTAAAGACACAGGACAAACACGGATGCTAAAAACACTACAAACGTATCGTCAGAGATACCACAAACACCTGCTAAAGACACAGGACAAACACGGATGCTAAAAACACTACCAACGTATCGTCAGAGATACCACAAACACCTGCTAAAGACACAGGACAAACACGGATGCTAAAAACACTACAAACGTATCGTCAGAGATACCACAAACACCTGCTAAAGACACAGGACAAACATGAATGCTAAAAACACTACAAACGTATCGTCAGAGATACCACAAACACCTGCTAAAGACACAGGACAAACACGGATGCTAAAAACACTACAAACGTATCGTCAGAGATACCACAAACACCTGCTAAAGACACAGGACAAACACGGATGCTAAAAACACTACAAACGTATCGTCAGAGATACCAGAGCTACTCGCTAAAGGACAGACACATACCAGACATGACACTCATGCAGACAAAACTCCCGGAGGACAACACACACACACACACACGCACACACACACACACACACACACACGGATTCCACAAATTGCCGATTGTTCCCAGCAGATCGGCCGTATCTTCTATTCCACGTTCCCCAACCCCCAGCGCAAATAGCTTCCTGAAAGATTATCTCGCTGCTACTTTCGCTGTCTGTCTCTGGCCTAACCGGTTGGATCGATAAGGAAGTGCGGGGGTGGGGGAAGGGGGTTAGGGGGGGGGGGAGGGTGTGTGCGATGTGTGGAGGGTGAGAAAGGGTGATGGACGGGATTTTTTTTTTTCACAGGGAGGGAGGGAAGGAGTTAGTGAGAGAGGAACGGAAAGGATGAGGAAGTGAGGAGGGGAGGTTGAGAGAGAGAGAGAGAGAGAGAGAGAGAGAGAGAGAGAGAGAGAGAGAGAGAGAGAAAAGAAGAGAGAAAGAGACACAGAGAGAGGGGAGGAGAGGGGAGGGGAGGAGAGGGGAAGAGAGAGAGAGACAGACAGACAGACAGACAGACAGACAGGCAGAGACAGGGACAAGGACACAGAGAGACAGACACAAGAGAGAAGGGAAGAGAGAAAGACGGAGAGAGACGGGGGGGGGGGGGGGGGGATAAATTGAGAGAGAGACAGAGATTGAGAGACAGAAGGGAGAGACAGACAGACAGACACAGAGAGAGACAGAGCTCGGCGAAGGGGAGAATCACACACGCGGGAGGAGCACGCGCGCGCGCACACACACACACACACACACACACACACAACAGGGATGGATAGAGATGGATGATGACCTGTTGCACGTGCAGTTCTCTGTCACTTGACAAGCAGGCAGCTTTCGGCTGTCACCCGCGGCCTGTTCACAGAGAAAGCTTTCACAGGCTGTCTCCGTGTCTCGCGGAAAGAAGCTTTACGTTGAAACCCTGTAATGAACGGCTCAACAACAAGAACTCACTCTCTCTCTGAAAAACCCAAAGCTTCTCTCTCTCTCTCCCCCCCACCCCCCCTCTCTCTCTCCCTTTCTCCATTCCTTTTTAACTTTGTGACGTGTAAAGTAGTGGATATCTTTTATTTATTCATTTTTCTTTTCACGATTGCTGTGTTCAAACAAAAGCTTGTGAGTGGCCAAAAGGTAATCTGTGTACGAACAGCGAGGATATTCAAAACGAACAAGGATATCAGACCGTATCAAATTTTCGCGACTGATTTAAATTTTTTTTCTCATTTTTTGTATACATGTACGTACGCACGCATACATACACGCACACGTGCGCACACAGACACACACACACACACACACGGGGATGGATAAGAGAGATGGATGATGACTTGTTGCACGTGCAGTTCTCTGTCACTTGACAAGCAGGCAGCTTTCGGCTGTCACCAGCGGCTTGTTCACACAGAGAGCTTTCTTCTCTCCAGTACTGAACGGCTCAACAACAAGAACTCTGACTCTCTGTCTCCATCTCTGTTAAAACATACTGGGCTTCTCTGTGTGTGTGTGTGAAAAAGACAAAGCTTCTCTCACTCTGTCTCTCTGAAAACATACTGGACTTCTCTCTCTCTCAGGCTCTCTTTGAAAACATTATGGGCTTTTCTCTCTTTTTCTCTCTGAGACATACTGGGCTTTTCTCTCTTTTTCTCTCTGAGACATACTGGGCTTCTCTCTCTCCCCGTGT
>NC_134901.1:36835471-36845471 GCF_041734735.1 Babylonia areolata | reverse complement strand
CCTTGGCACAGCTGAAGAGGAACGGCTGTGAACTAGATTGTAGAGGCGGTGTTTCGCTTTTAGTCTTGCTGATGTTGCTGCTGCTACTACTGCTGTTGTTGCTGTTGTTCAGTATTTTATTCAGGGAGGGTTTCTCAGAGAGAGAGAGAGAGAGATGCGAAGAGAGATTGTGGGGAGAGAGAGAGAGGCGGAGAAAGAGAGAGAGGCGGAGAGTGATTGAGAGAGAGAGAGGGAGGACACACACACACACACACAGACCGAGAGAGAGAGAGAGACCGACTGGAGAGAGAGACCGAGAGAAGGACAGATAGGGACACAGACAGAGAGAGACAGAGAGAGGAGACAGACAGACACAGACAGTGAATGCTTGGAGAGAGTGGGGGAGGCGGGAGGGAGGAGGTAGTACCGTGACCACTGATAAATCAGCAGCTGTCCACTCAAGGGATAAAAACCAAACAAACAAAAACACAAACAAAAAAACACCAGCTTCACTTTCTGCACGCGGACGTTGAGACAGTTAACTCACTCAGTACGGCCAGTCCTCTCTTCTCCTCTTCACGGACCCCTCGGATGTCCAGTGGGTGTCTCAATGACCCAGCCTTTAGCTTCCGTCGTCAGAATTGTGGTATTCTTTGTCAACATTCACCTCTTTAGTACAAGAGCCTTCCGCTTGCAATACTTTGATGGTGGTAATTGGGGTGAAACGCTGTTTACGTCGTCTCTTTCGCCGTTCGTATGGAGAGAGTTAAACACCCCACCTGTGAACGGGGGGAAAAAAACAACCCAAAAAACCCCCAGAAAGAACACTAACTTGTGATGCACACTGATCAGCTGTGAGGACGTGTGGCCAGCCATGGGTCAGTGTGTGAGATGGACGATCAGGTCTGTCGGACCCCGTGTGTGTATGTACGTCAACTGACCGGCTGGCCCACACATGGTGCTTGCTGCCTGTGCTATTAACGGATGCACGCGTGCGTGTGCTGTGTGGATAATGTTACTGCTGTTGTGCTGGAAGAAGACGGAGAAGCTGGGGGGAAATGCGCACTTCAACACACTGCACAACTGGCAACAACAACCACACTAATAATAATAATAATGATGATGATGATGATGATGATGATACTAATGAAAGGCATTTGTACAGCCCAATCGCCCATTCAGACGCGGCCACACCCGAGAATGACTAACCACACTCGACCATATTTTAACTGTGGATCGCCCAGTTGTTGTTTTTTCAACCTGCAGTACTTATATCAGGTACTTATAATATGTTCATGTTTTAATGGATAAACGAACTGGATGGACTTGCCACTGAATCTATCTCTCCATGAAACATTAGTTCAGTTGTGGTGTAGCGTATCATAATGGATTTGTCCGAAGGCTGTGACGCCTCCTTGTGCACCTGAACCTGTGCACATCTTTAGGTAACGATTTATCTTCACACACACACACAAGAATTCTAAGCTTCCCACCTCTTGTTCTCCAGCACATGGGGGTGGGGGTGGGGTTGCGCTAAACACACACACACACACACACAAACCCCCACCACCACCCCCCACCCACCCACCCACACGACACCTATCTACCCACCCACCCACCCAAATCGTGAAAGCAACCAGCTGGTTCACCAGACTCCTCTAATCAGGGGCACTTCTTATCCTATCCCTCTCGCCAATCCATCAACGCAACCTCTTTCCTCAGTCCACACCAAGTCGTTTATACACGTCAGCTTCTCGTGATAATTACACTCGTGACGGCTCTGCTGCCATTCCCACCCTTCACATCGTGCTGCTGTGACTTCCACATACATTCTGTCGTGTGTGTGTGTGTGTGTGTGTGTGCGTGCGTGAGTGCGTGCGTGCGTGGGTGTGTGGGTGTGCGTGTGTGTGCGTGTGTGTGTGTGCGTGCGCGCACGTGAAAACGCTCATCAGTCTTTCTTTTTTTTTCTTACGCATTAAGATTGCATCCTTGGACTGCCTCAAGTCAGTCAGTTTGTCAGTCAGTCAGTCAGTCAGACAGACAGACAGACAGACAGACACACACACACACACACACACACACACATATATATATATATATATATAATGCATGCACATTAGACATTCGAACAGCACGAACAAAATTTTCTACAATAAACAATTCGCCTGTTCACTCTCAAACAACACCCAATCGAAGATGACAGCAAAACTGGTCACAATGAACTTTTAAAGAAGATGATGATGATAATGATGGTGAAAGCTTTAAAGAAGAAGAAGGAGGAGGAGGAGGAGGAGGAGGAGAAGGAGGAGGAGGAGGAGAAGAAGGAGCAGTAGCAACAACAACAACAAAACTGAACTAACAGCAGCATCGGAAACAACAACAACACGACACGATCAATCAACAAAGCAACTCCACTCAACGTAACATCCGCCTCTCAGGAGATTCTCTCCGCTGTCCCCCCCACACCCCCCCCCCACCCCACACCCACCCCTCAACAATGATCACCTCTCCCTCCTCTCCTCGATCCACACACGGCAACTAAAATCAATGCAATGACAAAGAGAGTGTTTCCCCCTTTCCCTCGAGTCACACCCAGCCCAAACAAGAGTCCTGTTAACCCCCGGATGGGAGGTGTGGGGGGTTTAGGGTGGTGGGAGCGGTTGTGTGGGGAGGTGGGGGGTGAATGGGGGGGATGTTGGGGACAAGGGGGGTGGGGGGAGATAGATTGTCCATTTTAAAGCAGTGTCGTGGAGACAGAGCTTGTCTTGTTGGCTATCTGACCAGCACACACACACACACACACACACACACACACACACACACACAGAGGCAACTGAGTATGCAGGCGAGCTGGAAATAGTTGAATCGGGATCATCAAGTTTAGTCACAAACGAATCGGGAATGGGGGGATCGGAAGAAGACGATTCAGGAGAACGCAAACCGGGAATTGCCGAATGGGCCAATCGGGAATTGCCGAATCAGGAAATGCCTTATCCGGAATAGGCAATTCGGGAACGGGACAATTTGGACAAGGCGAATCGGGAACTGCCGATTCAGGAATGAGGAGCCAATCGGGAGAAGGCGAATCAGGAACTGCCGAATCAGAAATGGGCCAATCATTAAAAGGCTGAATCGGGAACTGACGAATGATTGGCCAATCGGGAGAAGGCGAATCGGGAATTGCCGAAGAAGGAATGATGGGCCAATCGGGAAAAGGTGATTGGGAATAGACGAATCCAGAACTGCCGAATCAGGACTGGGCCAATGGGGATGAAACCAATCAATGCAACAACAGACAGTGTTTGCCTTTCTCTGGAGTCAGATCTAGCGTAAACATCATGGGTTCTGTTATCTCTGACGCGCGCGCGTGCGCGCGCGTGTGTGTGTGTGTGTGTGTGTGCGTGTGCGTGTGTGTGTGTATGCGCGCGCGCGCGCGTGTGTGTGTGGTGTTGTGTGGTGTGGTTTGGTGCGTGGCGTGGCGTGGAATATGTGTGTGTGTGTGTGTGTGTGTGTGGGGAAGGACGGCTGGAATTTCACACACAGGAAACAGTTGTGTGGGCACGAAACCAGTGCAATACAACACGGGCACATTACCACATACTATTTACAATTCTACAATGTCTACGCTCGTGTACATACGAGTGAACGTGGGAGTTGCAGCCCACGAACGAAGAAAAGGAAGAAGCATACAAAAAGGAGTGTGATACAGCCAAAGCATTACGACGCATTATTCACAATACCTACAAGGTAATTTTTCAAAATCAGAAGCATAATAATAATTATTATTATTATATTTATATAGCGCTGAATCTTGTGCAGAGACAAATCAAAGCGCTTTCGCAACAGTTATTCACACGCATGCATAACTCTAAAACTGGAAAAACTGAAGACGATAGGCAGGGAAGGGGGGCTATTTTGGGACGAGGTGGGTTTTAAGACCAGACTTGAAAGAGCTGAGTGTGGAGACCTGACGAAGAGAAAGAGGAAGTTCATTCCAATTGCAAGGTCCAGAGACAGAGAAAGAACGGCGGCCAACAGTCGAGTGTTTTAATCTGGGTATGCGTTAACAGCGTGGATCCGAAGCCGAGAGCGAGATGGAGTGTAGAGGTGAAGGCAGCCACAGAGACCGAAAAACACAACAAAAACTACCTTCCCCGGCCTTCCCCAGTTCTTCTCTTTGTATTTCCTCCTGAGATAAGGTTGAAAGTTATTTTTATAAAAACGTAGAAGAAAGGAAAAAAGAAACAAACTTCTAAACTGAGTAGGGAAAAAAAGGCCACAACAACGCAAAGTGGTTCCGGAAGAGGACAGGGATTTCCGGAGGAAGTAATGAAGCGTAAAACACTTCTTCCTCTCCTGCGTGCGCACAGGGGAGGACAAGTAAAATGGGGACACAGAAATGGATCCCCCCAGGGAAGCGTTCTGAGAGCCTGTCTCTTCTGGTGGTCATCGCATTCCTCCTAACTCATTATCCTGTCGGTCAATTTCCATCACAGGCATGCTTCTCTGGTCATTAATGTTGTGCTGGCTGAATTTCACTTTTCGTTCTGTTCCATATCTTCGTACTTCCACTTTTTAAAAAATCTATACTTATGAGACAATAATATAATATTTGAATATAAATATAAAAATAACATATAAATAAGAGTAATAACAGTAATACTAGTAGAAGCAGGAGGAGGAGGAGAATTATTAATAACAACAATAACTTTTAATTTACAAATAATATAAAATAAAATCTAAATGGTAGTAGTAGTAGTAGTCGTATCAATAATGATAACTTTAAAAAAACCACGGTTTTATTCTTGAACGTGACAACTGAACCTGACAGGTTTAATCACGCAGTCCTTCGGGATGGTGGGTACGGGTGGGTGGATTTCTCGTTAAGTTTTTGTTCGTTTCTTCATCTAGGTGATGGCCAGGTAGATAGGTTCTATCTTTAGGTTTTGTTGTTTACAGTCCAGCCAACCACAAAGGGCAATATCAGGGCTGAAAAAAAAAATCGTTAAGTTCTCCTTTGAAAAGGTTTTTGACAGGAATAAAGGATACAACCTCGTTTCCTCAACAATGTTTTCTCTTCACTTTGCTAAAAGGAATTTCAAGTTCTTTTCTTTTCCCTTTCGACTCAAAATAATGAAGAAAAGAAGAAAAAAAAAAGTATGGGGAAATCTTTTCATTGGCAGAAACCAAGGAGGCTTTAGGCTGGTCAGGTTGCTGCAGATTGTGTTTTGAAACGTTCTGACACAAAGTATCAGGGCGACGCTTTCGCTTCCTCTACATCGTTTTCTCTTTGGTTTGTTAAAAGGAATTCAAGGTTCTTTTGTCATCCCTTTGACTTTAGAAATAAAGGGGAAAAAGTTTAATTTCATTTATCGAAAAAAAACGAAAAAAAAAGAAAAGAAAAAAAAACAACAACCAAACAAACAAAAACGGGAATACTCCATTTGACTTTAAAAAAAAAAGAGAGGAAAAACAAATCATTTCATTTGCAGAAAACCAAAGAGGAATAATTCATCTTACTTTAAAAAAAGAAAAGAAAAGAAGAGAGAGAGAAAAAAAAAGAAAAGAAAAGAAGAAGAAGAAAAAAAAGAAAGAAAATCATTTAGTTAACAGAAAACCAAGGAGGAATAATCCCCTTTGACTTTAAAAAAAAAGAACAAAAAACCATTTCATTTCCAGAAAACCAAATGGGAATACTCCCTTTGACACACACGAAAAAAAAAAATCATTTAATCTTCAGAAAACGAAGGGGGAATAATCCATTTTACTTTAAAAGTAAAAGAAAAAAAAAAACCCATTTCATCTGTAGAAAACCAAGGCGACTACCTCCTCCTACCCCCTCTCCCCCCTTCAATCATCTGTTGTTTTGGTGATCCCCCCAGAGGATCATCGTGAGACGACGAGGACCAACCAGTCAGTAGTCAGCTGCACTGTTCCAGGCAAGTGCAGTGTAATGGTCGATGGCGTGAGAGGCCTGGCCTGTCACCCCCCCCCCCCTCCCCCCGCCCCCCCCCACCCCTACGCTTCCTTCTTGATTACAGAAATTACTGCAGTCTTCACTAGTCCGCTACCACCATCACGGCCCGTCACTCTTGACGACGGCGTAAACCTCCCAAGAACGAGAACTATTTTGGGATCGATATGCTGCAATTGTGTGGGGGATGTGAGGGTAAGGGTAGGGGTTGGGTTGGGTTGGGTTGGGTGGGGGCTGGGGGGTTTGTGTGTGTGTGTGCAGTCGTGCGCGCGCACGTGTCTGTGTGTGCGTGTGCGAGAGACAGAGAGAGAGAGTGAGCGAGAAAGAGAGAGAGAACAGACATGGGCATAATAAGGAGACACAGAGAAGCAAAGAATATCAATTTAATTCCCTGGGTTTTTAGGCTCAAAAACTGCCACACACCCTCTTTCTTTGAATATTTCTCTGAAAAAAATATATTTAAGAAAAACGTAAAACTAATTAACAACAAGGCCACGACTTCCCCCTCCCCCCCTGTTCCAAACGTATCCGTCTGCAAGCAACGACCGAGCGTGATGACATAAAGTCTGCAACGGCATAACTACTTGACATTTCATTTCTGAGAACGTGATTTATTGATGATTATTTATAACCATCATTTCTCTGATGCTCTGTCTGCCTGCCTCTGTCACAGTCTCTCTCTCTCTCTCTCAATGGACAGACTGAAAGAATAGGCCATGCCTAAAATCTTAATCCTTGAATAAAAAAACGTTTCGAGTTTTGAGTTATGAGTTCTCTGTCTCTCTCTCTCTCTCTTTCTCTGTCTGTCTGTGACTCTCTGTCTGTCTATCTTTCTCTGTCTATCTGTCTGTCTCTCCCTCTCTGGAAGAACAGATCATGCCTAAAATCTTAATCCTTGAATAAAAAGCGTTTTGAGTTATTTTTTTTTTCTCTCTCTCTCTCCACCCCCCCCCTCCTCCTCATTACCCACAATACCTCAGTAAGCAGGCAGACAAAGGGTGTTGCTCCCCCAAGGTCAAACGGGGCGCCATCTACCGGCCCCAATTACCGCACAGAGGGGAGACGACTGGAGTCAACGGGTCTGCTCCCGAGGGCCCGTTTCATTCCACACACTTGAATTATTAAGAAGCCATCAGAAAAATTAAATGATGTTTTAAATCAGCTTGAACCCTTCACCTTCCCCAACACACACACCCAACAGGCGAAAAGAGATTAAAAGAAAGACAAAAAAGAAAAAGAAAAAGAAAAAGAAAAAAAAAAGCTTGACAAATGGCCGAACAGAAGATTAAAAGGGAAGGTGACGAGAAGAGGGGTGGAGCAGATAGGGGGTGGGGAGTGGGGGTAAGAAGGGAGAGAGAGAGACAGAGAGAGAGACAGACAGACAGACAGAGACAGAGAGAGAGAGGGGGGGGGATAGAACTGGGGAGAGAGACAGAAACAGAGAGAGGAGCCTGTCTGCTTTGTCTTTATCTCTCCTTCGTTGTTTATATTATCAATGAAAACTTTCCCCCTTTCTTTTCGCGGATAAAACTACGAATACGTGAGCGCGTGCACATACACACATACGAGCACAAGCTGGCGCGCGCGCGCACACACACACACACACACACACACACAACGTAATAAGAAAAGTCCTCGGTGTTGGAGGGTCGTACTCCCAACCTCCCCCTCCCCCTTATTCTGACATGAGATCAGCATCAAAATTTATGGGGGAAATCACTAACCGCACATCATTAGCTCTCTGCATGATCGTGACAAACAGTCACCAGACGCTGAGAGACACGTCGTGACAAACACAACGTCACAGGCAGCAGTATAAAATCTCTGAAAACAGCAACGTTCTTCATAGATATCTTGATAAAATTATGATTTGATTTGATATGATATGGGTACTTCTACAGCACCTATCCTCGGTCGAAGACCAAGCTCTAAGCCCATTACAAAATCGGGGTCATTTGCACAACAGGCTGCCTACCTGGGCAGAGCCGACTGACGGCTGTCATTGGGCGCGCATCATTCGTTTCCTGTGTCATTCAATAGATTTCACGCACGCACATATACTCACTCAGACAGACATGTGACAATTTTCGTGTATGACCGTTTTCTTTATTTACCCCGTCATGCTGGCAGCCATACTCACGTTTTCTGGGGGGTGTGAATGCATGCTGGGTATGTTCTTGTTTCCATAACCCATCGAACGCTGACATGGATTACAGGATCTTAACTCTCTCCATACGAACGGCGAAAGAGACGACGTTAGCAGTGTTTCACCCCAATTACCATCATCAAAATATTGCAAGCGGAAGGCTCTTATACTGAAGAGGTGAATGTTGACAAAGAATACCACAATTCTGACGACGGAAGCTAAAGGTTGGGTCATTCAGACACCCACTGGACATCCGAGGGGTGTGTGTAGAGGAGAAGAGAGGACTGGCCGTACTGAGTGAGTTAACGTGCGTACTTGATCTTCTGCGTGCGTACATACACGAATACAAAGAGGACGCAAGAAATTGCTCCGCAAAAAAACACAACAACAACAGGAAGCGAGGCCATGGGGGTGGACTTTGTACAAGCCCCTCTGATTGTAGCAATCAGAGAAAGGCTGTATGGGTGGGAGGTGGGGTGGGGTGGGGGTGGGTGGGATGTGGTGTGGTGGGGAGGGAGAGGGGTGAGGGTGGGGAGGGGAGGGGGGGGGAAACAGACATTTAAAAGGCAAATACGAGGCACGTGTAAACAGCGATTATGGCTTTCACTGGGGGTGTCGCTGGTCTGTGAGCTTTCAGGCTGCTTGCCAGAGTCACTGAAAAGGGCACCGTGTGGTGAACGATGAATGTTTCCTGTGCACGCGTGCGTGCGTAAGTGCATGAGAGAGAGAGAGAGAGAGAGAGAGAGAGAGAGAGAGAGAGAGAGAGAGAGAGAGAGACAGACAGACAGACAGAGAGAGAGAGAGAGCTAGAGAGAGAGAGAGAGAGAGAGAGAGAGAGAGAGAGAGAGACAGAGTGTGTGTGTGAGAGTGTCGTCGTTTATTCATTTATAGTCTGTTCATCTAAGATGACGATATTTGACTGAAATTGTGTGTGTGTGTGTGTGTGTGTGTGTGTGTGTGTGTGTGTGTGTGTGTGTGTGTGTGCGCGCGCGCGCGCGTGTGCGTGTGTGTGTTTCTGTTCAACAATAACACGTCAACCCATTATTCCATGGACAGCCCTCCATTGCGAAAGCTCTGCGCTCAACACACACACGTACGCACACACACGCGCAACATGCCCTACCAACCACCTGCAACCTCTCCCCAGCTACCACAGCCATGACATAATTCCCTCCCCGAATCACGGTCGGGGGTGGGTGGGGGGAGGTACAATGCACTAAAAGGAGAAAAAGAAGCAGGAGGAGGAGGAGGAGGAGGAGATGATGGTTGTGATGATGAAGCAGAAGCATGTGGAGGAAGAGAAGGCGGAAGGAGGAGGAGGAGGAGGAGGAGGAAGAGGAGGAGGAGGAGGAAGAGGAGGAGAAGGAGGAGGGGGAGGAGGAGAAGAAGGAGGAGGGGGAGCAGGAGGAGAAGGAGGAGGGGGAGAAGGAGGAGGAGGGGAAGGACGAGGAGGAGGAGAAGGAGGAGGAAGAGGAGGAGGAAGAGGAGGAGAAGGAGGAGGAGGAGGGGGAGGAGGAGGAGGAAGAGGAGGAGAAGGAGGAGAAGGAGGAGAAGGAGGAGGAGGGGGAGAAGAAGGAGGAGGGGACGAGGAAGAGGAGAAGAAGGAGGAGGGGAAGGAGGAGGGGGAGGACGAGGAGGAGGGGAAGGACGAGGAGGAGGGGAAGGACGAGGAGGAGGAGAAGGAGTTGGGGAGGAGGAGGAGGAGGGGAGGAGGGGAGGAGGAGGAGGAGGGGAGGAGGAGGAGGAGGAGGACGAGGAGGAGGAGGAGAAGAAGGAGGAGTGGGAGGACGAGGAGGAGGACGAGGAGGAGGAGGAGGAGGAGATGGAGGAGGAGGAGGAGGAGGAGAAGAAGAAGAAGAAGAAGAAGAAGAAGGAGAAGGAGGAGGATGAGGAGGAGGGGG
>NC_134901.1:36820471-36830471 GCF_041734735.1 Babylonia areolata | reverse complement strand
CGTGGACAGCGGGACGTGCCTTTCCTGAGCAGCCAGCTTCTCCACAAACTTATACCCCCCAAAACTGTGCGTGCCAAACTCTCTCTATTACGACATGCCGAGTTTGACGTGCCGTTCTGAGGACAGGACAAAGAAACGAGATCGTTTTTAGCCATACCGAGTCCCAGGCGATTGCTCTCCATAAATCAGACAGGAGAGATCACCGGATATTGCGTCTCTTCTTCCCCTCCCCCTCACTCGCTTTCGTTTGTCGCTTTTTCTTGTCGTCTAAATCGTATTCTGTTTCTACTTTAAGGCTGAATGTAACCTTTCCTTCTTGCGCACATTTTGCTTCACCCTTTCCATTGATTGAAACAGGACAAAAATGGAAAATAACAGTGCTGAATAAATAACAGATCCAATAACGAAATTGCATAAACGCATGATGACATTGGCCTTTTTGCTCGACATGTCAACCAAATAGTTATATCATTCAGCATTCTAGACGGAAACGAAACAAAATATATCGGTCAAATGTAACACTACAAGAATTTTGCTTTTGCTGATAGTAAGATATAAAAATTCTCCGTCCATTTCGAACAAAGAAAGCACTGGAACTAAACGAAAGTAATGAAATCAGAGGAAGAAGGAAAAGAACAGCAAAACGGTTCTTCATCTCTTTCGCTCTCATTTATGAGAGAGACCGATAGATATGTGAGAATCTTGCTTTTGTTGATAATAAGATATAAAAATTCTCCGTCCATTTCGAACAACGAAAGCACTGGAACTAAACGAAAGTAATGAAATCAGATGAAGAAGGAAAAGAACAGCAAAACGGTTCTTCATCTCCCTCTCTCATTTATGAGAGAGACCGATAGATAGATAGATAAAGAGAGAGAGAGGGGGGGGGGGGAGGGGGGGAGAGGGGGACACTGAACACTGAAATGTTTAACCCTCTCCATACGAACGGCGAAAGAGACGACGTTAACAGCGTTTCACCCCAATTACCACCATGAAAATATTGCAAGCGGAAGGCTCTTATACTGAAGAGGTGACTGTTGACAAAGAATACCACAATTATGACGACGGAAGCTAAAGGTTGGGTCATTCAGACACCCACTGGACATCCGAGGGGTCTGTGTAGAGGAGAACAGAGCAGAGGGCTGGCCGTACTGAGTGAGTTAATGTCATTAGCTGAAAAGCTCTGGTGACATAGTAGGTACTAATCAGAACAAAACGGTGCAAACAGATGAAATGGAACAGAAAGAAAAACACAAACACAAAAAACAGAACTGAAACAACATAAACTAATAAGAGATTTGCGACACTTTGGCGCTTTGTCATTAGCTAAAAAGTACATGTGACAGGGTGGTAATGTGCCTTTCTTTCAGTCGTTCGTCCCCAAGGTTTGGACAGTACACAGAAAACAAAGTACAGATAAACCATATAATAAATATTTACGCATGTAACATCGACACACATCACATCAATACAAACACATACTAAATTACATATAAATCATATAATAAATATCTACGCATGTAACATCAATAAACCCATCATATCAATACGAACACATCAAATAATTACAATGTCGAGACTGACCATCCAAATGTAGCCCTTCCTTTTTATCTATGTTTTTTTTCCCCTCAGACACATACCAATTTTTAACTGATTAATGAGAGAGAGAGAGAGAGAGAGAGAGAGAGAGAGAGAGAGAGAGGGTGAGAAAGACAGAGAGAGGAGGCGAGATAGAGAGACACAGTGAGAAGAAAAGAAAAGAGAAGAGAAGAGAGAAGAGAGAGAGCGGGGGAGTGTGGGGGTGGGGTGAAGGGGTTACGGGAATAAAAACAAATACTGATCCTGTGAAGGCCATTACAAGCCATTCAGTCTCACGCCCTCTCTCACAAACACATACATACATACAAGCGCGCACGCACGCGCTCGCACACTCTGTAAAAGCAACACACAAAATGAAGGGGAAAAGAAAAGAAAAAAAAGAAAAAAGAAAAGAAAGAACACAACAGAAATGGAAAAAAAAAAAAAAAGAAAAAAAGTCACAGACCTAACACAGCAGTCGATAAGCACACAGACAGACACAGACATTGACAGACACGAGGAATGCTACACGAGGAATGCTACATGAGTTGTATGTAGCAAGGAAAGCATTAACTGACCACAGCACCCCAAGAAACAACCTGCTAGTTGGGAAAGTTAATTAAATATCTTTACTCACTTACATAACTGTCTGGAATCCCAAACACTTGGTTTGGAAGGATGAAAAAAACGAGAGAGAGAGAGAGAGAGAGAGAGAGAGAGAGAGAGGGGGGGGGGGGAGAGACATAGATAGAGACAGAAACAGAGGGAGGGAGGGAGGGAAAGAGAAAGACGGAGACAGAGACAGGACAAGCAGAAAGAGAATAGGCACACACACACACACACACACACACACACACACACACACACACACACAGAGTTCAAAAACACACACACACACACAGAGTTCAAACACCCCCCCCCCTGCACCCACCCTCACACACACACACACACACACACAATCACCCTCCCCATCTCTCCCTCTTTCTTTCCCCACTTTCTCCTTCGACCCCCCCCCCCTTCCCAATTCTCCCCGCACTCTTCCTCCACCTTCCACCTCCTCCTCTATCCCCCCCCCCCCCACACACACACACAAACCCTCGCCCTCTCACCATCATCAACGCATCTGGGGAAGTCAATGCAATTACATGACGTTAGATGGCTAACTCGCCAAATGAGGTGCCTGTTAGTGAGGGGTGGGGGGGATGGGCCTGGGGAGGGGCAGGGGGTGTTGGGGGGGGTGGGGGGAGAAGGGGTGAGGAAGTGAGTGGGCGGAAGGGGAAGGGGGGGGGGGGGGGGGTCGCTGGTGGAAGTGGAAGTGGGTGGATGTTGGTGGTTGGTCTTGAAAAACTCTCGGGTTCAGAAACCTTACTTCAGACACCCCCCCCCCCCCCCCCCCACCTCCCCATCCCCATCCCCGCCGCCTCCACCTTACCTCCCTCCTCTCTCTACCCATCCGCCACCACCACCATCACCACTCCTCTCTGGCACTCCCTACCCCTCTGCCCCCCCCCCCCTACGCCCCCTCCCTCCTCTACTTTCCTCCCTCTCTTATTTTCTTCACCTCTCAATCGCCTCCCTCAAACCCCCCTACCCCATATCTCTCTACCCTCTTCCCTTCACCTCCCCACCTTCCTCCGTCACCCCTGCTCTCTCTCTCTCTCTCTTTCTTTCTCTCTTTGTCTGTCTGTCTATCTGTCTCTGTCTCTCCCTCTCTTTTTCCGTGCTATTTCAACGTCTGTTGTGTGTATATATATATATATATAGAAGAACCACCAGCAGCGCGCTTATTTTTCTTCTTCCTCTGCTGCTCCTGCTTCTGACAGGCGTTGGGAGTCGGAACAAGCAGAGCAAAAACTGAGCAGTGGTTTGGAAGGGAATGTGGAGGAAACGGCAGCGAACAGAGCCAGCAGAAAAGCAAAAACAATAACAAAAAAACAACACCAACAACAAACCCTAGACTGTCAAGACATTTTTAGTTTACTCCGACCCCCGCCATTCCCCCCCCCCACCCGCACCCCCACCCCCCCCCGCCCACCACCAACCCTCTCCCTCTTTCCCCATCTCCCCCCCCCCCCCCACCCCACACACACACAAGATAAAACGAAAGACGTCAAGCCATTTCACTTCTACATGTTTTTTGTTTGTTTCTGCACACAGTATAATCTGGATTATCTGACCGTCCATTTACAGAATCAACACTTGGTGTGTTTTTTTTTCTTTGTCTTTCCTAAAAGCTCTTTCGTTCCTCTTCACATCTGTCAAGACGATGAAAACGACGACGACAATGACGATGTGATGATGCTGATGATGAGAGTGTTGTCCTCTGGTAAAAATCGGTTGCACAAATCCACCTTGAAAGGTACACGAAATCAATATGCATGCACTCATCTGATTAACTGACTATGCGGCAGTCAGGCATCTGCCTGGAAGATGTGGTGCAGCGTATATGGATTTGACACCGCCTTGAGAAACTGAAAGTGAAACTAATGGTGGTGGTGGTGGTGATGGTAATGGTGGTAATGGTGGTGGTGGTGGTGGTGATGATGGTGATGGTGGTGGTGAAAGAAAAGAAGGAAAAGAGAGAGAAAATAAGTCGAAAAAGAAGAATCAGAGGTAATTCAGAACGAACTTAAAATTAAAAAAAAAATATTGTGAGCTGGCTTACTTGACCAGGTGTGTAAGTCAAAGCCAAGATGTGTGGTCCACCTGTGGAAAACACTGACATAATTCCCCCCCCCCTCCCCCGCCCTACACACGCTGTATATATGATAGTCAGTCGTGTCCGACTACGACCATCAGAACAGCAGAGGAGGCAACTGCTGTTCCGACTATCTGGGCTAGAATTTGATTATAGTGGAGAGTGTCTTGCCCGAGTTGCATCCCCACTCTCTCGGCCAAGAGGATTTTAGGACAGTCGGCGTTGGGATGGTTCCCAAAGGCCAACTTGCCCAAAAGGCTGTAGCACGAAGAACCAGTGCAATTTTGCCTCCTAGTTTGAGAGTCATAGTCCTTCACAAAAGACTAAGCTGTAAATGATTTCCCACTGACTGGAGAAACCATTGATAATACAGCTCTCACTTTGCTGTTGGCCCAAATGTAAAACTTATGTCAATCTGTGATATAAGCCGAGTGTTGGGCCGAAAACACACGCACACAACACAGAACACACACACACACGCGCGCGCGCGCTCAAAACTTAACTCGTGGTGATCCAAAAGTTTCACCCGATAAGGGAGGCAACAACAGACAAGAGTGAAAAAAAAAAGAAAAAAAAAAAAGAAAAAAAGGAGAGTGGGAGAATGAAGACACTGTGGGGATACTGACGAAACCGTCTGTGATGAGAGAAACAGCAACGACAATACGAATGTTCCAGAACATCAGCGATACGCCCGCCAGCCGTTGTTGTTCCTTCAACTAATATTTACTGTATTCTTCACCGCTTTAACGGCTCTTTTCTGCCACTGCCTGGTGCCATAAAAGACCAAGTGGTTCCAGTCCTTCATGTGACTGGCTATAAAGCATCAGCAAAGTGGTTCCAACCGTTATGGTTCCTGCGACTGCACACAAAGCGTTTTTTGGCCATAAACAATTTCCACCGGTTTTTTTTTTTCTTTCTCGTGACTGTCTATAAAACACGAACGAAAAGTTCTGAACAAGTTTCTGTGCACATGATTAGCTGTGGAAACACACAGCCCAGCGAGGCAGTTCCACATCTTTTGATTCCTGTGGGCTATCTATAAAATGGCTTATCAAGAGTTGCTAGTCCCAGACTGCCCTATTCACGTGTTTAGCTATAACAGAAGATGAGATAAGTAGGTCTTCTCTCCGAACCTTCTCATACTACAGAAAAGCAGCGAGAAGTGGGCCAGCTTCCGAACATTATTATTCATGTAACTTGTACGATGGTTGGCGACTTATGTCAATGTCGTCAACCATCCTACTGGTAAAATGAACCAGAACATTCGGAAGCTGGCCTACTTATAGCTGCTTTTTCTGTGGAATACGACACTTTGAGGCCAACGAGGAAGGTCAATAATAACCCATTTTTTTTATAACCATTCTGCTAACGTGAAATGTGCAGGTCCCGCTTGTGTGAGATAATTCAGTTGCGAACCAACCTTCAGATGGGGGTGGTTGGTGGGGTGGTTGTTGGGCCAGGAGGATAAAATCTGCAGCATGGGGGGGGAGGGGGGGGGAGAGAATGGAGAGGACATGGTATATAGTCCGAGAGCCGAGTCTATGTACAAGTACTAGAACGTTGTTTTCCATCATAAAGTTTTTTTCTTTGGTGATTCTGCTTCCTCAGGGTCTCTAGACTTCATATCAGTCGGGGGCCAACTTGTATCTTATGGGCATAATTTTTTCCGCTGGTTGAAATATACCAACCCCTCTCATGCAAGAATGATGACCGAGCGACTCATGGATGAGTCGACCTAGATTCGTGCAGGGGTGCTAATGCTATCAGCTTCTCTCGCAGTGATGTCACAGGCACAGAAATCTGCACAGCGCGGCCTGCTTCCCCCCTTCGTGATATATGGGCTCCGCTGGTTAAGGAACGCGCGCGCTAGCAGACGATGCTTCGCCACAACACACCTCCATGTACTAAAAACAAAAGAGTTGAGCGTCAAAATACATCATCACAGAAGGTCGCACAATGTGTTAATGGCCTGAAAATGAGAGACAAGTGTTCCTCTCTTCAGCACAAGCATAAGCACTGAAGTAAGTGTAGAAGTTACTGGTACTATTGGAATGTTAGCCTAATTAACAGAGACCAGTCTGCAATGCCAGTTATCCATGTTTCCTGAGCTATTTCATAAAGCTACGCTCAGTGTTTTGAGAATTCTACAAGATTTATTTGGGAGTGGTGGGGGTGGGAGAAAGAGAGAGAGTAGAAAAAGAGGAGATATTTATGAGGTGGGAGGGTGGATGCATGGTATATTTTGATATTAAAGAAATCAGCCACACCTAGATATAAATGCTTGTGAAGACGTGACGCGATCAGTCTGGTTCACACCACACACACACAAAGTGTCTCACTCACTGTGACTTTTATACACATACTGATGCGATCCTACTTCTTTGCCTCTGGACACGTCAACTATGCTCGCTACGGTCTGTACTACCTCCGATCCATGCAGCGCCTACATCCAGCCGTCCTGAAGAGATTCATGGCTGGGGAACATGTCATGCACCATCAAGACGGCCTGTGGAATGGAGTTTGGTCAGATCTCTTCATTGAGACGACCTACATGCGCTATGGCCATGGGCCTTCAGGAATCATAGGCTCCACTCTCAATGAATCCACCCTTGCCATCTGGGCCTTTTCACAAAGTACGCTGACCCAGCTATTGAACGACCTCCAGGAAATCAAAGAAGGGGATGTTCAGACAGTTGTCAACACACACAAAGAAGAGCGTCACACACGCATCAAGGAGGATGCTGCTGACCGAGCAAAGATTCGAGAGACATTGTCTACCTGCATTGACATCCTGGACACCAGCAAACATCCTGACACAGGCCTCATCAACGTGTTTTCTGGCTGTGTCATTGATGACCCAACTGTCAATGTCCATGAGGCAGTAGAGGTTGGTGCTGCAGAACAACAGGCGTTTGAGGGCGGATGGCCTGCCAGTTTCCATCTCAAGCTCACAAAGAAAGTGAAGAACATGGCTGCAGTCATGAAAGTGACTGCAAAACATGCTAAAGTGGACACTGCTATTGACACTGAGTTCATATATGCACGCGTTCTTGCCATTATGGCGACTTCCAGGGAATCCGTTTCCATTGAGACTTTGTTTTCCCATGAACTAGCTCTTCAATCTACAGCCCTTTTTGATGAGAATGGTGACATGAGGACAACTAGCAAGGCTGCTCTGAAGAACAAAATACAGATTCTGTCTGGTGTTCGCAACCAAGAACCTCCCACTGTTGTCATCCTGGATGGCTGTGCAATTTTGTGGACAGTACCTTGGCCTGCAGCTCCAGCTAAAGTCTCGGCTTTCATCACAGCCGCAGTTGCCACCATTTTGCGACGAGTTCAGGCAGCACCAGTGTCACATGTGGTCTTCGACAGATACTACAAACTGAGCACAAAATCATGCTGTCGAACCGCCCGTCAGAAGGGGACTAGTCGTGTGTACAACCTGACTGAAGAGTCGCCTCTGCCACAGCAAAGTGTCATGCTGAAAGTCACAGCCAACAAGGAACAACTGATACAAATGATCGTACATCGGCTTTGCAGCATGCAGCCTCCACCAGGAACAGATGTTGTCATCACTGGGCCAGACCCACACCCCATACACATGGGGTCTGGACTTCAGCAAGACCCTCTGTATCATGAAGAAGCTGATGTGCTGATGGCGTTTCATGTCATCAACGAATCGTCATTAGGACAGAGGAACATCAGGGTTGTTTCTGACGACACCGATGTACTCATCATCTTGGCACATCATCTCCACATGAAGACCAAAGGATGGTCCCAAAATATGACTCTGTCCATCGAGTCGTGCACATCCACACATAATGTCATAAGCGTCAACGACGTTATCAGACAGCATGCAACCATAATGCCTAATCTGCTGGCAGCTCATGCACTGACTGGTTGTGACACAGTTTCTTCCTTTGCTGGAATTGGAAAGATGACAGTCCTCAAGAAGCTTGAAGTATTCTCTGGTGAACTGAAGCTTGGGAAGATGTCAGTACCTTTCCAGGAAATCTCTGAGTCATGCCTTCAGTTCACTAATCTGCTCTATGGGGACGAGTCAGGGGCCAATCTGAACACCGTCCGAGCCAACATTTTCAGGAAGAGGATTGCTGGAAAGAGACACATTCCCCCAAAACTGAGTAGCCTTCCTCCGACAATGGCAAGTTTTCAGGCCCACATCAAACGAGCACATTTTCAGGCTGTGCTGTGGCAAGCGGCAGGGGAGCCATCTCCTCCTGATCTGGATCCTGTTGAGTACGGATGGCAGCTACACCAGTTAACACTCCGCCCAGCCCTTGGACTTGATGCTCAGCTGCCAGCTCCTGATGAAATTCTCAATTTGGTCAGATGCAGCTGTAAAACTGGATGCAGCACAGTACAGTGCACCTGCACCAAAATGTCTGTTACATGTACAGCATTTTGCAAATGCAGAGGCACAATTGCCTGCAATAATCCAATGACTGTCATTGCCCCGCCCTACTATGAGGATACATGACCTGTCTTCAGACGCCCTTCAGCCACTATTGATGTGAGAACTAGCAGCAGACACTGGTGAGTGTTCCAGTGTTTTCTCCCTGTTAAACAATTTAAGTGATTTTAATACAACGGTTTCAAGTGTTTTGCGGATCAGCACATCATATGAAAACTAGATGGCGGCCATCTTTATTTCTCTAAAGTAGCCATTTTATCGAATATTTGATGTGTATTTCATCAAGTGTGATTACTTTTCTTTCATTGCATGCTATTTAACTAAGTTTGTACATTTTTTATGTCTTTAAATGCATGATACCCATCACAACATCTTTCACTCTAATTCAATGGCGGCCATCTTGGATTTTCACTTTTAGACAATAATGCCCAAAGTTTAGCGTCTGGCCTCCATTAGATTTGAAATAAGCAATGAAAACTCAGTTAGAATCGCCAAAGATAAAAACTTTATGACGCAAAACAAGCTTTTTCAGCGGGCGCTTGGACTAATAGCAAAAGAATACAAGACCGGCTGAACATCCCCCCCTCACCTCACCCCCCGCAAAGCGCAACGTAATGATGTTCTTGGTTCGCTAAATGACGTAACAATCAGACGTCAAAATTTACACTGACACTGTGTCTCTTTTGTTGCTTTCAGTAGGTAAGGTAATTCAACGCTTGAAGTGGGAAAGGAAAAAAATCGATCGAAATATTGTTAAATAATCTTAAAAGGATGTCAAGTGGGTTAATTATTTTTAATCATTCAGTTGTATTTGTCCTATGTCAAATTATTAATCAGAATCAAGTCAAGCTTCTTTTTTTTTTTTTTTTTTTTTTGGGGGGGGGGGGGGGGGAGGGTATTTGCTGTTGATTAGACGAAGCCTGTCAACTTGTGATGTGATACATTCGTTCTCTATATTTTATTTGATTGTGATTTAATGTTTGGAAAAAAAAAATCTTAGTACTGGCGCATTTTCAGGACATTTCAACACTGGATGTGTCCGAAATTTCTCACCTAATTCCGCTTAATTGTTTCTTTTGAACAAAATGAAAAAAGACAAACTCTTGCATGTCACGGGAACATTTTCATGTTGCCTATTTATTTCCTTCTAAAATCGACGTGTCAAAGTCTTCTATGACATTCGTCCATTCACACTTCATGCAGTTCTCTTTTTGTTTTTATTTACCCATGTTTTTCCCCGATTGATCATTGACATAACAATCAATGTTTAAGCCTATAAAAAATATGTT
>NC_134901.1:36805471-36815471 GCF_041734735.1 Babylonia areolata | reverse complement strand
TCTCGTTGATACAAATTTATTCATTGACAAGAGTGTGGTTCTCGCTGATGTGAATGTATTCCTTCACAGACATATTTTTCATCCTTAATGTGTTACCGTCGAGGCCACTGTCTGGAAACAGCTAATCGCCACGACTCTTCCAGCTGCATAATCTACAATCACGCATTCTCTGCCGGCCATATTCATGTAATCTTCATCTACGTACGGTTTCCACAACGATTATTCATAATATTCGCATCACATTCGCTCATATATATATATATATATATATATATATATATATATATATATATATATATATATATATATATATATATATACACATATATATACATATACATATATATATATATATATATATATATATACATATATATATATATATATATATATATGATTATATTGAGCGAAAGTGATGTGAACTTTATGAATATACATTTATTTCTGGGGGCGTGGGAGGGAGGGTGTATATATATATATATATATATATATATATATATATATATATATCCCACCCTCACCCCCAGAAATGCAATATCCAGATGATTCCAACCACCAAAAAAATCAAACGAGCGCCCGGACAAACGTAAACACTGAAGAGCCGTCATTACCATTTGGCCCACTGGCATGAGCATTCATTACTTAATTAATGAGAAAGCAGGTATCTTGGAGCAATATAATCATTTACTGTATGCAGTGCAAACACTAAACGAGATGACAGAGAGAGAGAGAGAGAGAGTGAGGGAGAGAAAGAGAGAGAGGGGAGGGTGGGGGTGGAGATAAAGAGAGACAGAGAGAGAACTCAAAACGTCCTTAATCGAGATTAAGATTTTAGGAGAGAGAGAGAGAGAGAGAGAGAGAGAGAGAGAGACAGACAGACAGACAGACAGACAGACCGAGACAGGGAGAGAGACAGACAGACAGAGAGAAATAGCAGACACAAACAAATACACACAGACACACAACCAGCTAGACACAGACAGATACACAGACACAGCCCGTTAGCCAACCAGCCAGCCAGATACATAAACAGACAGAGGGACAGACAGAATATCCGTATTTAAATAACAGTTCGAATCACAAACCATGATTCTGAGGTGGCGAGGTGGCGCTCTCTCAAACCATGATTCTGAGGTGGCGCTCTCTCTCAAACCATGATTCTGAGGTGGGAGGTGGCGCTCTCTCAAACCATGATTCTGAGGTGGCGAGGTGGCGCTCTCTCAAACCATGATTCTGAGGTGGGAGGTGGCGCTCTCTCAAACCATGATTCTGAGGTGGGAGGTGGCGCTCTCTCAAACCATGATTCTGAGGTGGGAGGTGGCGCTCTCTCAAACCATGATTCTGAGGTGGCGCTCTCTCAAACCATGATTCTGAGGTGGGAGGTGGCGCTCTCTCAAACCATGATTCTGAGGTGGCGCTCTCTCTCAAACCATGATTCTGAGGTGGCGCTCTCTCAAACCATGATTCTGAGGTGGGAGGTGGCGCTCTCTCAAACCATGATTCTGAGGTGGGAGGTGGCGCTCTCTCAAACCATGATTCTGAGGTGGCGCTCTCTCTCAAACCATGATTCTGAAGTGGCGAGGTGGCGCTCTCTCTCAAACCATGATTCTGAGGTGGGAGGTGGCGCTCTCTCTCAAACCATGATTCTGAGGTGGGAGGTGGCGCTCTCTCAAACCATGATTCTGAGGTGGCGCTCTCTCAAACCATGATTCTGAGGTGGCGCTCTCTCTCAAACCATGATTCTGAGGTGGGAGGTGGCGCTCTCTCTCAAACCATGATTCTGAGGTGGCGAGGTGGCGCTCTCTCTCAAACCATGATTCTGAGGTGGGAGGTGGCGCTCTCTCTCAAACCATGATTCTGAGGTGGCGAGGTGGCGCTCTCTCTCAAACCATGATTCTGAGGTGGGAGGTGGCGCTCTCTCTCAAACCATGATTCTGAGGTGGGAGGTGGCGCTCTCTCTCAAACCATGATTCTGAGGTGGGAGGTGGCGCTCTCTCTCAAACCATGATTCTGAGGTGGCGCTCTCTCTCAAACCATGATTCTGAGGTGGGAGGTGGCGCTCTCTCTCAAACCATGATTCTGAAGTGGCGAGGTGGCGCTCTCTCTCAAACCATGATTCTGAGGTGGGAGGTGGCGCTCTCTCTCAAACCATGATTCTGAGGTGGGGAGGTGGCGCTCTCTCTCAAACCATGATTCTGAGGTGGGAGGTGGCGCTCTCTCAAACCATGATTCTGAGGTGGGAGGTGGCGCTCTCTCTCAAACCATGATTCTGAAGTGGCGAGGTGGCGCTCTCTCTCAAACCATGATTCTGAGGTGGGAGGTGGCGCTCTCTCTCAAACCATGATTCTGAGGTGGGAGGTGGCGCTCTCTCTCAAACCATGATTCTGAGGTGGCGAGGTGGCGCTCTCTCAAACCATGATTCTGAGGTGGCGCTCTCTCTCAAACCATGATTCTGAAGTGGCGAGGTGGCGCTCTCTCTCAAACCATGATTCTGAGGTGGCGAGGTGGCGCTCTCTCAAACCATGATTCTGAGGTGGCGCTCTCTCTCAAACCATGATTCTGAAGTGGCGAGGTGGCGCTCTCTCAAACCATGATTCTGAGGTGGCGCTCTCTCTCAAACCATGATTCTGAGGTGGGAGGTGGCGCTCTCTCTCAAACCATGATTCTGAGGTGGCGAGGTGGCGCTCTCTCAAACCATGATTCTGAAGTGGCGAGGTGGCGCTCTCTCAAACCATGATTCTGAGGTGGGAGGTGGCGCTCTCTCAAACCATGATTCTGATGAGGGAGGTGGCGCTCTCTCAAACCATGATTCTGAGGTGGGAGGTGGCGCTCTCTCAAACCATGATTCTGATGAGGGAGGTGGCGCTCTCTCAAACCATGATTCTGAGGTGAGAGGTGGCGCTCTCTCAAACCATGATTCTGATGAGGGAGGTGGCGCTCTCTCAAACCATGATTCTGATGAGGGAGGTGGCGCTCTCTCAAACCATGATTCTGAGGTGGGAGGTGGCGCTCTCTCAAACCATGATTCTGAGGTGGGAGGTGGCGCTCTCTCAAACCATGATTCTGAGGTGGGAGGTGGCGCTCTCTCTCAAACCATGATTCTGAGGTGGCGAGGTGGCGCTCTCTCAAACCATGATTCTGAGGTGGGAGGTGGCGCTCTCTCAAACCATGATTCTGAGGTGAGAGGTGGCGCTCTCTCAAACCATGATTCTGATGAGGGAGGTGGCGCTCTCTCAAACCATGATTCTGATGAGGGAGGTGGCGCTCTCTCAGACCATGATTCTGAGGTGGGAGGTGGCGCTCTCTCTCAAACCATGATTCTGAGGTGGCGAGGTGGCGCTCTCTCAAACCATGATTCTGAGGTGGGAGGTGGCGCTCTCTCAAACCATGATTCTGAGGTGGGAGGTGGCGCTCTCTCTCAAACCATGATTCTGAGGTGGCGAGGTGGCGCTCTCTCTCAAACCATGATTCTGAGGTGGGAGGTGGCGCTCTCTCAAACCATGATTCTGAGGTGGGAGGTGGCGCTCTCTCAAACCATGATTCTGAGGTGGGAGGTGGCGCTCTCTCTCAAACCATGATTCTGAGGTGGCGAGGTGGCGCTCTCTCAAACCATGATTCTGATGAGGGAGGTGGCGCTCTCTCAAACCATGATTCTGAGGTGGGAGGTGGCGCTCTCTCTCAAACCATGATTCTGAGGTGGCGAGGTGGCGCTCTCTCAAACCATGATTCTGAGGTGGGAGGTGGCGCTCTCTCAAACCATGATTCTGAGGTGGGAGGTGGCGCTCTCTCTCAAACCATGATTCTGAGGTGGCGAGGTGGCGCTCTCTCAAACCATGATTCTGAGGTGGGAGGTGGCGCTCTCTCAAACCATGATTTTGAGGTGGCGAGGTGGCGCTCTCTCAAACCATGATTCTGAGGTGGGAGGTGGCGCTCTCTCTCAAACCATGATTCTGAGGTGGGAGGTGGCGCTCTCTCTCAAACCATGATTCTGAGGTGGCGCTCTCTCTCAAACCATGATTCTGAGGTGGCGAGGTGGCGCTCTCTCAAACCATGATTCTGAGGTGGGAGGTGGCGCTCTCTCAAACCATGATTCTGAGGTGGGAGGTGGCGCTCTCTCAAACCATGATTCTGAGGTGGGAGGTGGCGCTCTCTCTCAAACCATGATTCTGAGGTGGGAGGTGGCGCTCTCTCAAACCATGATTCTGAGGTGGGAGGTGGCGCTCTCTCAAACCATGATTCTGAGGTGGGAGGTGGCGCTCTCTCTCAAACCATGATTCTGAGGTGGGAGGTGGCGCTCTCTCAAACCATGAATCTGAGGTGGCCCCCTCTCACTGGGTGGAAATAAGTTGCTGCACTTGCATATTTTTGAGTGAACCCAGTCCACTTGTGGGGGTGAAAACCAGCACGCTGCCCACTTGCCGGGGAGCAGGGCTGAAGAAACACAGACAGCACCAGTACCACTTCATTTCCTCTGTCTGCCGGATGACTGACTGTAGCCTACGGGCACCTAACGGAGCCCGGCAGATGGATGCCCTGCGCAGTGTGGGCATGCTGCACTTACCTCCTCCTCACGGACAGTACAGGGATAATAGAGAGGGGAAGAGGGTTCAGATATGGGGAGCGTGGGAGGGAAGGAGGGGAGGAGAAGGAGGGAGGAGGAGGGAAGGACAGAGGAAAAGTGAAGGATGGACGAAGTTAAAGAGAGAGAAAGAGGGGGTTGTGGGGGGGGGGGGGGGGGAGGTGTGTGTGTGGGGGGGGGGAGGAGGTGTGGGGGGAGTTGTGGGGGGCCGGGGCGGTGGAGGGTAAGAGACGGACGGAGCGAGAGAGAGAGAGAGAGAGAGAGACAGACAGACAGACACAAAGAAAGACAGACAGTCACCCCCCCCCCCCACACACACACACACAGAGATAGAGATAGAGAGAGAGAGAGAGAGGGGGGTGACAGAAAGAAAGGGAGAGACAAAGACAGAAGCAGTTCTCACTCTAGCCGAAAAAACATAATGCGTTTTCTTTCTCTTCATTAAAACTACAACAAGATTTCATGCCAAGTTCCAGTTAACATTTCTAACCCACCACATACAAACCAACGTTTCATCCAAGCGAATTCTGAACGAAAGCAAACATACGATTATTCAAACAGTGCTGAACGACACTTCTGTGTGTGTGTGCCGGTCACTGTTCCTAATGAGGACAAAAGGAGCAGAAGTCCTCCAATAAATATCAAAACTATCCGGCAAAAAGCAAAAAACAACAAAAAAACTTGAGATAAATCATGAGATATAATTATAACGGATTCATTCCATTCGTTTTTACTACACAGCAACAACACCTTCTTTACCCACCAGGCGCCGTTACCGAGATTCGAACCCCGGACCCTCAGATTAAAAGTCCAACGCTACTGCGCCCGTCGCCAGGTGATGCAATGCTGTATCACGTCAAACTGATGCACACTAAGCCGGTCTGTTTGGCCAAATTTCGCGGCAACACACGGTGAAAAGACGCCTGACCAAGCCCGCCTTGTTTCAGCCAATCAAACGCCGACTATAGAAAATATTATGCTTGCATGTTGTTTCCTAGCGGCTGCAATGGAGGATGGTTTTGGGCGGTGAGTGAAAAAGGCTGGAAGCTGGTTCAAGTCGGTCATCTCGCTTTGCTTGCTGGCTATCCGTTGTTATGTTATCGATCACCACTTTCCATGACTTTTCTCACCCCACTCTTTCTCTACTTATGCGCACGCGTAGCTGCTGCTGCTGCTGCTGCTGCTGCTTCTGCTTCTGCTGTTTCTGCTGCTTCTGCTTCTTCTTCTTCCTTTCCATTCTGGAGGTGAAGGTGATAGTGGAGGACAAGAGGGGGAAGAGTGAACAGGGTTTTTTTTTACCCCCCCCCCTTCTCTCTCCCTCTCCCCGTCTCTCTATCCCTCAGTCCTCTCCCCCCTCTCTCTCTCTCTTGATATATATATATATATATATATACATATATATATATATATATATATATATATATATATATATATATATATATATATATATATATATATATATATATATGAGGAGGGGGAGGGGAGTCATTCTCTCTCTCTCTCTCTCTCTCTCTCTCTCTCTGTATCTATATATCTCTCCTCCTCTCCTCTCTCCTCCTTCTTTATCATCTCTCTGCATATCGATTAGGAGAGGACAGGGCATTGAGGGAGTTTCTGTCCTCTTCCCCTGTCCCTCTTTGAGCGATGAGGCAAGAGACGAGTGTGGTGAGACGAGGAGAGAGGTTATGTATCCATCCATATACCATTATCATTATCTGAATAAGTACTGCAATCTGTGGAACTGCCCAGACCACACACAGACCGATGGCCGATTGAACAGCGTGCTGCTGGTTTAGCCAGCCTGTGGTGGGCAGAGGTCAGTTGTTCCTGTGGCCATAGCCACTGACTCGATCACACACACACACACACACACACACACACACACACACTAGCAGAGAAAGAAAGAAAAGGATGAGAGAGCTAGAGATAGAGATAGAGAGAGATGGAGGAGTGAGAGAGAGAGAGACAGAGACAGAGAGAGACACAAAGAGACACAGGGACACAGAGACAGACAGAGAGAGAGAGAGAGAGAGAACTGTAGAGTTTAACTAGAGTGGGCAAAAGACAGACACAGAAAAGTGATACATTTATCACACACACACACACACACACACACACACACACACACACACACACACACACACACACACACACACACACACACACTAGCAGAGAAACAAAGACAAGGAAGTGGAGAGAGAGCGAGATAGAGCGACAGAGACAGAAAGAGACACAAAGAGCGAGACAGAGAGACAGAGAGAGACAGACAGAACGATATAAGTTATCAGGAATGGACGGGAGGGAGTGGGCAGAACACAAGACACACAAGCGAGCGAGATACATTTATGACACCACGCCCACTCCAACCACGCTCCAAGCTGAACGTAAAGTCTGTTATACTGGAACGGGAGGAAAAAAACGTAAGAGAGACTGGGGATTCAAAGGACAGAGGTGGGAGGGGGAAGGGGAAGGGGGCTGGGGTGGGGAGGTGCTGGGGGCGGGTGGGTGTGGGGGGGTTACAAAGACGCTGACGCCGCACGGTCTGGCTTTTTGGCTTCACGTGCCCAGTCAGAATAGGACCCCCATCCCCACCCCCACCTTCCCTCCAGCCACCCAGCCTCCACTACACACACACACACACACACACACACACACACACACACACACACACAGAGGGCCTGATCTGATCCTAAAAGATCACTCAATACCACCACCACCCTCACCTACAATCACACAGACATACAGACACGTGAGAGCGCGCGCTCGCTCGCTCACACACACACACACACACACACACACACACACACACACACACACACACACCAAAAACAAACACACACTGACACGCATACAGAAAAAGACACAAGCACACACACACACACACACACACACACACACACACACACATACACTGCCCGCTGTGATGGCTAAATAGGCACTGACAAGATTGGCTCTGAGTGTGTGAGAGTAGACGTGTCTGCGTGCGTGTATGCGTGTGCGTGCGTGCGTGCGTGAATGTATGTGTGCGAGCGTGCGTATGCGCGCGCGCGTGTGTGTCAGAGAGAGCGAGAGAGAGAGCGAGAGAGAGAGAGAGAGAGAGTGTGTGTGTGTGTGTGTGCGCGCGCGTGCGTGTGTGTGTGTGTGCGTGAGGAGAGAGAGAGAGAGCGAGCGAGAGAGAGAGAGAGAGAGTGTGTGTGTGTGTGCGCGCGCGTGCGTGTGTGTGTGTGTGCGTGCGCGTGTGTGTGCGTGTGTGTGTGTGAGGAGAGAGAGAGAGAGAGAGTGAGTGAGTGTGTGTGTGTGTGTATGCCAGGGCGTTCCCCGCTCATGTAGGACAGTACAGGAAAAGGGCGTTTGTATTTATTAAACCTAAGGACACAGCGCTCCACTGCCGAGTATCTCCACACCACACACACTTTTGTGTCTGCTGTCGATGTTATTGTGTAGTTCTTTTTGTTCACTATACTGTAGTCCGTATTCATTTCTGGCATGATCATCATCATCATTATCATCATCATCATCATTATTATTATTATCATTATTGTTCTTATTATCATAATTATTATTATTGTTGTTATTATCATCATCTTCTTATTCATGCTGCTGCTGCTGCTGCTGCTGATGATGATGATTAGAAGTAGTAGTATTAGTAGGAAATGTAGTAGTTGCTGTGGCAGCAGCAGTAGCAGTAATGTTGTTATCAAAAGCAACAGCACTGAACGAACTGATGTGTGTTCAATTCTGTTCAGTTCAATAATCCGTTCTTGTATAACCCAGTCAGGTAATCTGATGGATATTCAGTTAGTGAAGACAGTTCAATGATGTTTTCTTATGTGATCCAGTTATGTGATTTGATTATTTCAAGTCAGTTCATACTTTTTTTATATATATATATATATATAATCCAGTTAGCTAATTTGATAAATATTCATTACTATCAGTTTGGTAGCTTAATGAGTATTCAGCTAAGTCAGTTCAATATATTTTTCAATACCAGACCAGTTTGGTAATTACATGAATATTCATCTCAGGCCAGTTAAATCATACTTAAAAGAAAAAGAAAAAAAGCCTGACTTTACAATTAGACATCAAAAGTTTAAAACCAGATATTTTATACAAAAACGTTATGAGCGCAATAACACAAAGTCACCATCACCGCCATGGCGTAATAAAATCAAATCACGTCCACTGACACAACTTTGGTCTCCATCTTCATCCCGCTGACTCCACACCATTATCATCATCATCTTTACTACAAGTGCTGATTGTCGCTGTTGCTGCTGTGCTGTGCATGAGCGCGCGCACGTATGTGTGGGCGAGCGTATACGTGCTCATGCAAGTATGGAAACACTTACAAGACTTGGGACAAGCAGAAAAAAATGAAAGACAGACAACAAAAGTAAAAAGAAAAAAAAAATATGAAGATGAGAGAAAAAGTTAGGGAGGAGGCAGACAGAGAGAGAGAGAGAGGGGGGGGGGGGGAGGGAGGGAGGGAGAGAGAGGGGAAGGGGGAAACAGAGAGAGAGAGAGAATAAGGGGAGGGATGGAGACAGAGAGGGGAGAGAGGAGAGATAAAGAGGGGCGGGGGGGAAGCGAGGGGAAAAGAGAGAGAGAGGAGAGAGAGGAAACAGAGAGAGGAGACGGTGTGAGAGGGAGAGGAGAGGGAGTGTGTGTGTGTGCGTGTGTGTGTGTGTGAGAGAGAGAGAGAGAGAGAGAGAGAGAGAGAGACAGAGGAGAATGTGTGTGTGTGTGTATGTGTGTGTGTGTGTGAGAGAGAGAGAGAGAGAGAGAGGGAGAGACAGAGGAGAATGTGTGTGTGTGTGTGTGTGTGTGTGTGTGTGTGTGTGTGTGTGTGAGAGAGAGAGAGAGAGAGAGAGAGAGAGAGAGAGAGGAGAGACAGAGGAGAATGTGTGTGTGTGTGTGTGTGTGTGTGTGTGTGTGTGAGAGAGAGAGAGAGAGAGAATAAGGGGAGGGATGGAGACAGAGAGGGGAGAGAGGAGAGATAAAGAGGGGCGGGGGGGAAGCGAGGGGAAAAGAGAGAGAGAGGAGAGAGAGGAAACAGAGAGAGGAGACGGTGTGAGAGGGAGAGGAGAGGGAGTGTGTGTGTGTGCGTGTGTGTGTGTGTGAGAGAGAGAGAGAGAGAGAGGGAGAGGAGAGGGAGTGTGTGTGTGTGTGTGTGTGTGTGTGTGTGTGTGTGTGTGTGAGAGAGAGAGAGAGAGAGAGAGAGGGAGAGACAGAGGAGAATGTGTGTGTGTGTGTGTGTGTGAGAGAGAGAGAGAGAGAGAGAGAGAGAGAGAGAGAGGGAGAGACAGAGGAGAATGTGTGTGTGTGTGTGTGTGTGTGTGTGTGTGTGTGTGTGTGAGAGAGAGAGGGAGAGACAGAGGAGAATGTGTGTGTGTGTGTGAGAGAGAGAGAGAGAGAGAG
>NC_134901.1:36790471-36800471 GCF_041734735.1 Babylonia areolata | reverse complement strand
CAATTTAAGAATACTGAAAATAACAAACTGACCAACCCACCAAATTCTCGCCCAGTCCCCGTTAAACCTAAATCAGGTACAAAAAAAAAAAAAATGATGAAATGTTGTAAGACCCCCCCTTTTTTTTTTCTTTTGGAAAGCGTCCAAAGGTTGGAAGTTTTCAGAATGCAACGTATTGTATGCAGAGACGCAGGATGTGCGCGGAGAGGCAAAGAAAGGCCATAAATGCATTATCTTCTTTAAAAAAAAAAAAAATAAAAAAAGAAGAAAAAAAAGAGAGTATTATTTAATGTCTGTCTCCATTGATTTGACTGCCTATCCTTTCAGTTTGTCTCTGCCTGTTTGTCTGACTGCCTCCTCCCTCTCTTTTTCTCCACATCTTTTTCGCCCCACCTGTTGGTGATTATGCCCGTTCTTCGGAAGTGCACAGCACGGTAAACGTTTATCTGAGACATGCCTCAATAATCATTCTGAAGGTCTAAAGTATCTGGATGATTTGTAGTTACGTTCCCCGTCTCAACAGGCATCGCTGAATGCTTTCTGGCAGTTATAATTTCAACGGGTTTTTTTTTTTTTTCCTAGGAGCTGTAATCTTGTATCGATTTCCTGTCACCGAGGGTTTTATTCGTCGTGGAATGGGCTGTTCATCTCCGGTGTCCTTGTCAGCTGCCAGTCTTTACAGCACGTGCAACATGAAATGATGAATTGCTTTGGATAGCTCTACCCCCCTCTCTTTCTCTTCCTTCACTCTCTATACCCCTCTTTCTCTCTCTATCCCTTCTCTCTCTCCCCTTTCTTTCTCTATTTACTCTCTATACCCCTCTTTCCCTCCCTACCCCCTCACCTCTTCTCTCTCTGTTCCCCCCCCCCCTCTCTCTCTCTACTCTCTATGCCCATCTTTCTCTACACGTCTCCTCTCTCTCTCTCTTCACTCTCTTTACCCCTCTTTCTCTCTCTAACCCTCACACACTCTCTTTGTCTCCCTCTCTCTCACCTTTTACTCTCTATACCCCTCTTTCTCCATCTCTCTACACCTCTCTCCCTCCTCTCTCCCTCACTTTCTCTCCCCTTCTCCTTTCTCTCCTCTCTTTCTCTCCCACTTTCCTTTCACTCTCTCTCTCTCCCACTTTCCTCTCTCTCTCTCCCCCCCCCTCTCTCCCCTCTCCCTCTCTCGATGGGACCTGAACAAACAGCTGTCAACGCTCTGTTCTTTTGAGCGACTTCATAATGCTCACCAGATCAATACCGCAGACATGCAAATCACATTTCATCCCAACTGTGCGGGCTGCACCAACCCACGCCGCGCACTTCGACAACAAACATAATAATAATAATAATAATAAGATGAAAAGAAAGAGCACGTGCAAACCGTCACAGCACCAGCGCAAGGTGTTTTTTTTTTTTGGTTATTTTATTTATTTATTTTATTTAACCACCTCTTGTGACGAGCCGAGCAAGCGACAGTCATCAGCCGTAACAATCGAAAGAAGGCAGCATCTAACTCGTTAATTCGTCGTCTCAGAGAGCGCGCATGGTCGGTGCTGGGACTGTGATCTCTCAACACCGCCATTTGATTTGCACGTGAATCCTTTCAAGGCTGTCCACACCACGTATGGCGTGCCAGGCAGGTCAAAAGACAACAAATGTACTACTGCTGCTACTACTACTACTGCTGCTACTTCTGCTGTTGCTGTTGCTCCAGCAACAACAACAACTACTACTACATATCATCATCACCAACATCATCATCAGGAACACACACACACACACACACACAAAACATACATGAAATCCTTTATATCTTCAGTCATTTTCTGAATCTGCCATTTGCTTGACCAGTACACACACACACACACACACACACACACACACACACACACACACACACACACACACAATGCAGTGGAGTGATGGCCTAGAGGTAGCGAGTCCGCCGAGGAAGCGAGAGAATCTGAGCGCGCTGGTTCGAATCACGGCTCAGCCGCCGATATTTTCTCCCCCTCCACTAGACCTTGAGTGGTGTGGTGGTCTGGACGCTAGTCATTCGGATGAGACGATAAAGCGAGGTCGCGTGTGCAGCATGCACTTAGCGCGCGTAAAAGAACCCACGGCAACAAAAGGGTTGTTCCTGGCAACATTCTGTAGAAAAATCCACTTCGATATGAAAAACAAATAAAACTGCACGCAGGAAAAAAAAAAATACCAAAAAATGGGTGGCGCTGTAGTGTAGCGACGCGCTCTACCTGGGGAGAGCAGCCCGAATTTCACACAGAGAAATCTGTTGTGACAAAAAGAGAAATACAATACAATACACACGCACATTTATCAGTTAATATATATTTATTGCTCTATCTAGAGATATATTAAATGCTATGGTGTATTCTATTGTACAATGCAATACAATACAGTATGTGCTAGTATTTTCCATTTACCCTTTTCTTCTACAAAACCAAATCACTTCAACCACCACCACCACCACCACCAACAAAGGATAAGGGATTAAATTCTTTTAGCACACCTACGGCACACACAGAAAGAGAGAGAGAGAGAGAGAGAGAGAGAGAGAGAGAGAGAGAGAGAGAGAGAGAAGGGGGGGGGGGGGGGCGCACAGGGAGATTAGACCCCGATCAGAGCCGATCCAATGCAGGAATATCGGCGAAACAATTAGCACGGCGAGCATAGGGGGACGGGGTGGGGGGGGTGGGGGGGTGGGGGGGGCGTTGGGGAGGGTGAGGGGGTGCCGGGGGGCTGGGGGGGGGGGGGGGGGGGTTGAGGGGGAGAGACAGAGAACCGAACGGAATCACTTTCGTGCGGCACTCACACCGGTCAACACTGCTGGCACAAGCACACAACACAAGGCTGCCACGCCCATCGACAATCGATGACGGGCACGAGAAACGTTTGCACCGCCAGAGCCTTTAGCCACCTATAGTATGGCCGATCCGTTGTGTCGGGGGGAGGAGAAGGATTTTAGGTTGATAATATCCATCCCCCCCCTCTCTCTCTCTCTCTCGACTGTACAGTCAATGACAGTAAAACATCAAAGCGTCAAAAGCGTCAAAGCGTCTCTCTACTGTCCCAGAGCTTTTCAGCTAATGACAAACATTTCAGTGTTCCGTGTGTTCTCTCTACTGTCCAAACCTTGGAGACGAACGACTGAAAAAAGGCACATCCCCCCCCCCCCCAACTCCCCTGTCACATGTATTTCAAGCTAATATACTCAGTACTTATTCCCTCGACCGCTGGGGTCGTTGGGGGGACATGAGGAAGATGTCATAGCTCGCCACGCCGTTCTGTTGGCAGCTGTCGTGAGGAGGAGATCTGGCATCGTCATTTTGGTCCATTCCTTGACGTTGTCGGACCAGCTCTTTCTCTGCCGACCCCGTCTGCGCCCTCCCTCTACAGTCCCTTGCAGGAAGGTTTTGGAGAGGGTGTTATGTCGTATGACATGACCAAACCATGCCATCTTCCGTCGTTTGACAGTCGCCAGCAGTGGTCCTTGGGGCCCAAAAAGGCTGCTGACCAGGTTCCGCACATCGTCACTGGTCTTGTGTTCCTTGTAGGAGATGTGTGGAGTGATGGCCTAGAGGTAACGCGTCCGCCTAGGAAGAGAATCTGAGCGCGCTGGTTCGAATCACGGCTCAGCCGCCGATATTTTCTCCCCCTCCATTAGACCTTGAGTGGTGGTCTGGACGCTAGTCATTCGGATGAGACGATAAACCGAGGTCCCGTGTGCAGCATGCACTCAGCGCACGTAAAAGAACCCACGGCAACAAAAGGGTTGTTCCTGGCAAAATTCTGTAGAAAAATCCACTTCGACAGGAAAAACAAATAAAACTGCACGCAGGAAAAAATACAAAATAATGGGTGGCGCTGTAGTGTAGCGACGCGTTCTCCCTGGGGAGAGCAGCCCGAATTTCACACAGAGAAATCTGTTGTGATAAAAAGGAATGCAAATGCAAATACTGGTCAAATGCAAATGCAAATGCAAATGCAAATGTGTAGTAGTCTCCTGAAGCTAATGACAGAGTGCCAAAGTGTCGCTAATCTCTTATCAGTTTATTCTGTTTCAGTTCTGTTTTTCCTGTCTGTTCCGTTCTATCTGTTCTGCACCATTTTGTTCTGATTAGTACCTGCTATGTCACTAGAGCTTTACAGCTAATGACACTGAACATTTCAGTGTTCAGTTCAGTGTTCTCTCTCTCTCTCTCTCTCTCTCTCTCTCTCTGCTGGCCTGATTGACCTCTGACAAAATTAATTCAACAAAAATAATACTATGATCCGTCTAATTTCATGCTCAGCTTGCTCTTTTAATGTGACCCCCCCCTTTCAGTTCGGGGCTTTGGGCCTTCACCCGAACAAAAAGTCGTTATCGTTATCATTATCGTTATCTCTCTCTCTCTCTGTCTCTGTCTCTCTCTAGCACCCACACGTACATTCCTTTTTTTTTTTTTTCAACACCACCTCCGAGGCAGACCCACCACACCCAGGGGAAAATCACCCTGCCAGCTGAATTCAGTTGGACCTATCCAACTAGGTACCCGTTTACTCTACTCGGCGAGTTTGTATGGTGTACGACTACTCGTAAGGCAGACCAGACATTGGATCGACGTCCAGGCTTATCCCCGGACCCAGTCTAAATAACGTCTTGCTCCCCCAGTAAAACTAAATAAATTAATTAATATTAATATTCATGGTATTTATATAGCGCCGAATCTTGTGCAGAGACAAACCAAAGCGCTTTCGCACCAGTCATTCACACGCATGCATAACTCTAAAACTGGAGAAACTGAAGACAAGGAAGAGGCAGGGAAGGGTAACAAAGAATACCACAGTTCTGATGACGGAAGCTAAAGGTTGGGTCATTCAGACACCCACTGGACATCCGAGGGGTCTGTGTAGAGGAGAAGAGAGGACTGGCCGTACTGAGTGAGTTAAGGCCAGACTTGAAAGAGCTGAGTGCGGAGACCTGACGAATAGAAAGAGGAAGTTCATTCCAACTGCAAGGTCCAGAGACAGAGAAAGAACGGCGGCCAACAGTCAGTGTTTGAAATCTGTGTATGCGTAAACAGAGTGGATCCGAAACCGATAAACAAACAAACAGATAGCAACAGACACACAGGTATATAAATAAACGAAGGAATATAAAAATGAAGGAATAAAAAAAAATAAATGAATGAAAATAAATAAATAAATAAGTACATAAATAAACAAATAAATAAAATACAAAAAAGATGTATCATGGGTTGGAGTGGTGGCCAAGTGGTAACGTGTCTGCCTAGGAAGCCAGAGAATCTGAGCGTACAGGATCGAATCCCACCCTCGTTATAATGTTCTCCCCTCGGCTAGACCTTTGGTGGTGATGGTATGTCTGGACTCTAGTCATCTGGATGAGACGATAAACCGAGGTCCTGCTGTGTGCAGCAATGCGATCAGAGGTCGTAAAGGAACTCGCTGGAACATGAGAGTTGTCCCTGGCAAAAGTTCGCAGTAAAATCTATTCCATCATACGTGCGTGCGTGCGTGCGTGCGTGCGTGTGTGTGTGTGTGTGTGTGTGGGGGGGGGGGGGGGTTCGTGTGTGTGTGTGTGTGCGTGTGTGTGTGTGTGTGTGTGTGTGTCGTGTGTGTGTGTGCGTGTAGTTGTGTGTGTGTGTGTGTGTATGTGCGTGTGTGTGTGTGTGCGCGTGCGTGCGTGCGTGCGTGCGTGTGTGTGTGTGTGTGTGTGTGTGTGTGTGTGTGTGTGTGTGTGTGTGTGCGCGCGCGCGGGTGCGTGTGTGTGTATGTGTGTGTGCATATGTGTGTGTGTGTGTGTGCATGTGCGCGTGTGTACGCGCACGTGTGTGCGCGTGCGTGTGCGTGCGTGCGTGCGTTTATATTTGCAAGACTGAAGCCGGACTGAAGGAAACTGGAAAAAAAAAACCCAAAAAAACAAAAGGAAAGATGAGCGCCCAGTGGCTAAACACAGGTAAGAAGGAGGAGGCGCAGCCTGTGGTAGGAAAACGACTCCCGTGTTTGTACAGCGCTTACAGCCCCGGGTCTCTGACCCGAAAAGGCTGGCTGCAGTTTAATACGACCTATTATTGGCTGGCTGACGTCCTTTATATTAGCACAGGTTGTTCAGGGATCAGAGGAGCTTGGAAGGACCGAAGGTCTCTGACCGAGGATGGACGCTGAAGAGAGAGATATCCATGTCAGTGACGATAGACCGGCACGGGACGGACAGGAAGTATTGGATGTCTACAGATGTCCGTGGTCCCCCGTCTCTCTTCGCTTGGTCTCTTGGTGTACGACGGGGATGTTCCATGTCTGGCTGCCTTATTGCGCTGCATGCACGCGCACGAGAATGTCTCCCACATGACTCCATCTCTCAAGAAATGCTATGGCCTGCTTTCTATATATATATATATATATATATATATATATATATATATATATATATATATATATGTAAGGGGATGGGGGGTCCTTCCTTTCTTAAAACTCGCCAGTATGAGATTATATATATATATACAGAGAGAGAGAGAGAGAGATTGAGAGAGAGAGAGAGAGAGAGAGAGAGAGAGAGAGAGAGAGAGAGATATCGATAGATAGGTAGATAGGTAGGTAGAAAGACAGAATGAAGTGGGTAAATGACTGAGCGAATATGGGCTAATGAACTAGGGCCTGCTTTTATATATATATATATATATATAAAGGGAGGGGGTCCTTCCTTTCTTAAAACTCGCCAGTATGATATATATATATATATATATATATATAGAGAGAGAGAGAGAGAGAGAGAGAGAGAGAGAGAGAGAGAGAGAGAGGCAGACAGACAGACAGACAATCAGACAGACAGAGACAGAGAGACGGAATGAAGTGGGTAAATGACTGCGCGAGTATGATATAGGCTAATGTGTTTATACAAGGGATGTCAAGGGGGTCGAAGAGACAGATGGCTATGGGGGAGACCCGAGACAGGCCGAGACAACAGAGATCCGAGAAGAGACGGACAGACAGAGACACAGGCACCTCGCAGACAGATATCACACATACGGACAGACAGGCAAACACACAGACATAAAGAGTATGCGTAAAACACGAGCGCGCAATTCAGGTAGGCTTTACAGCCACCACCACCCCCCCCACACCCACCACCGCCACCCCACCCCTCCCCCCCCCCACACAAAAAAAAGTTTTATCGACTATTATAACTCATTTCAGTTTTGAGTGCATGGAAGTCATCAGTGTCGGACTTTCTGACATGTTCACTACAAAAGATAAAACATCTCAGCACACACACACACACACACACACACACACACACACACACACACACACACACGCAAACACACACACACGCACACACACTCACACACGGCTAATCTGGCTATAAATAACATTTTTAAAACAAAACTGGCGGTAGACGAAATGCAGACTGTGTGTCGGGCTGTCTTGGCCACATGAATTATACAAAGTAGTGGGCAGATTATGGCTTCTTTGTGCAGATATTATCGAACACATGGCTGGGTGCCTGTTGCATATTTATTTGGCGAATACATGATATGGGTAAAACAAAGGAGGATGGGGAGAGGAGGAGAAGAATAAGAAAAAGAAAAAAAGAAGAAAAACATCAACAAGAAGACGAACAAAAACAATAATGAGAAGAAGAAGAAGAAGAAGGAGGAGGAGGAGGAGAAGGAGAAGAAAAGAAGGAGAAGAAGAAGAAGCAGAAGACGACGAAGAAGGAGGAGGTGGAGTACGAGCAAGAGGAGGAAGAGGCAGAGGAGGAGGAGGAGGAGGAGGAGAAGAAGAACAAAAAGAAAAAGAAGAAAAACAAGAACAGCAAGGAGAAGAAGAAGAAGAAGAAGAAGGAAGAAGCAGAAGAAGAACAAGGAGGAGGAGAAGAAAAAAGAACAACAAAAAGAAAAAAGAAGAACAACAAGAACAAGAAGAACAACAAGAAGAACAAAAACAATAAGAAAAGAAGAGGAAGCAGGAGAAGGATGAGGATGTGAAGAAGAAGAAGAAGAAAAAGAAGAGAACAAGAACAAGAAGAACAAAAACAAGAAAGAGAAGAAGAAGAAAAACAAGAAGAAGAAGAAGAAAAGCAAGAAGAAGAACAAAAACAAGAAAGAGAAGAAGAAGAAAAAGAAGAAGAAAAAGAAGAGAACAAGAACAAGAAGAACAAAAACAAGAAAGAGAAGAAGAAGAAAAACAAGAAGAAGAAGAAGAAAAGTAAGAAGAACAAGAACAAATTCACCCCCCTTCCTCCCTTCTCAAGTCTCTCTCTCCCTTTTCAGTTTAAGGATAGGGATGGATACAACATCCAGCAGACCACTCAGTCCCTACGGACGAACACATGAAATAAATCTGCTCCAGTGGATATGTGTCGGCTGTGTGACCATACTGTCTGTGGCTGTGGTGAACATTGCAGGCTATCTGTCTGTTAACGGAAACGAATGAAAATCCTCTTTACTCGGGGCATGCTCGCAGAGAGGTAACCTGGGTTTTTTTTTTTACTGGGTCTTACAACTAGTGTTGTCATACTTGATTAAACCAAACGGGGCGTGCAGAGAAGACGAACGTGAACAGAAGTAGTAACAAGGGTTTGAGAACACGCAGAGACTCAGACACAGAGACACACAGACAGGCAGACACAAACACAGACACACACACACGCATGCACACACACACACACACACACATAAACCACAACGCCACCACACATACACACACACACACAATACACTCGCACATACACACAGACATACAAACAAACAAACAACAACATACACACAAACCGCAACACCACACACACACACACACACACACACATCCCTCCCATCCCCAAACACACACACACACACGTACACACACACACCAAACACACGTACACGCACACAACTCCCAACCAACCCACCCCCAAACACAAACACACACTCACCCAAAGACAGAGTTGACGACAATGCCACGTGGAATCTGCAGGCCGTATCCAATGAGAATCCGCCGGCCGCTGCCGTCATAGTTGGCCACCTCCACGGTCAGCTTGCCCGCGTCTGTCCAGTACAGGTGGTTGGACACCCAGTCAACGGACAGCCCGTTACACTCCAACACATCTGGACAAAACAACAGTCAATGACCATCTGGACAAAACAACAGTCAATGACCATCTGGACAAAACAACAGTCAATGACCATCTGGACAAAACAATGACCATCTGGACAAAACACAACAATCAATGACCATCTGGACAAGAACAAAACAACAATCAATGACCATCTGGACAAGAACAAAACAACAATCAATGACCATCTGGACAAGAACAAAACAGCAATCAATGACCATCTGGACAAGAACAAAACAACAATCAATGACCATCTGGACAAGAACAAAACAACAATCAATGACCATCTGGACAAGAACAAAACAACAATCAATGACCATCTGGACAAGAACAAAACAGCAATCAATGACCATCTGGACAAGAACAAAACAACAATCAATGACCACCTGGACAAGAACAACAATCAATGACAATGAGGATGCTGATGATAGTAATAATCCTAATAACAACAATAATAATATTCATCATCATCATCATCATCATCATCACCATAGTCATAAAGATCATAACAGTCAATACTACTACTACTACTTCTACTACTAACAACACTACAGTCCACTGACAGGCCGTTACACTCCAACACATCTGGGGAAAAACAACAACAACAACGACAATCACAAATGATGATGATGATGATGATGATGATGATGATAATCATAATAATAACACTACAGTCCACTGACAACCCATTACACCCCCAACACATCTGGACAAAACAGTAACAGCAATCAATGAGGGTGATGATGACGATGATAATTACAATAATGATAATAATAACAACGATAATAATCACAATAATCATAAGATCCTGCTGCTGCTGCTGCTGCTAATAATAATAATAATAATAGTAATAACAATAATGCTGGTGATGGTAATGATACTACTACTACTGGC
>NC_134901.1:36780471-36782971 GCF_041734735.1 Babylonia areolata | reverse complement strand
TCTCATCCCCACTACCTGTCTTTTTCCCCCTATCTCATCCCCACTACCTGTCTTTTCCCCCTATCTCATCCCCACTACCTGTCTTTTTCCCCCTATCTCATCCCCACTACCTGTCTTTTTCCCCCTATCTCATCCCCAAGACTGTCTTTATTCCCCTAACTATCCCCACTACTGGTCTTTTCCCCCCTATCTCATCCCCCTACCTGTCCTTTTCCCCCCTATCTCTCCCCACTACCTGTCTATTTCCCCCCCTATCTCATCCCCAACTACTGTCCTTTTTTTCCCTATCTCACTCCCACTACCTGTCCTTTTCCCCCTATCTCATCCCCACTACCTGTCTTTTCCCCTTCTCATCCCCACTACCTGTCTTTTCCCCCTATCTCATCCCCACTACCTGTCTTTTTCCCCTATCTCACTCCCACTACCTGTCTTAATCCTTAAATACAAAAAGTTTTTAGTTATTAGCTCTCTCTCTCTCCATCCCTCTCTCTCTCCCTCCTTCCCTCTCTCTTAATCCTTGAATATAAAACGTTTTGAGCTCTCTCTCTCTCTCTCTCTCCCTCCCTCCTTCATGCTTTCCAACACAAGCTGGGTGTGCTCAGGGTGAAACGTGCACCCCCTTCTCCATTCTGACCCACGAGAAGAAAATAAATAAAACAACCAAATATATAACTGAATAAACGATTAAATGGATAGATGAATGAATAAATAAATAAATAAATAAAAAGATGCATGGCTGAAAACGGCTCTCCGATGAGTGATTCTGCTCACGGCTCATTCATATTCCTGTGTTAACACTCGTTTCTCATCAAGTGTTACCTTTCCTCTTTATATAAAAAAAAAAAAAAAAAAATAAAAAAAAAAAATTTAAAACCCACCAAGTTATTCATTCCCATATATTTCTCACTTTGATTCGCAACCACTGTACCCTCTTCCATCCTGCAAATAACTGATGTATGGCTACATTTCATCGAGCAGTCTAAAACCACAAGCGAACTGACGTTCAACCGAAGAACATCTCAGCCGTCACCCCCCCCCCCACCACCACCACCACAACCACCTCCACCACACCATCATCATCATCATTTCTTCTTCTTCTTCTTCGTTGGCTGCGACTCGCATCTTCACTCGTGTACACGAGTGGGCTTTTACGTGGATGACCGTTTTCACCCCCCCACCCACCACCCCCGCGCCCCCTCCGGCAACCCTTCCGCCATTTAGGCAGCCATACTCGTTTTCGGTAGGGGTGCATGCCTTAGTTTCAGTATCAGTATCAGTAGCTCAAGGAGGCGTCACTGCGTTCGGACAAATCCATACACGCTACAGCTGACCAGCAGCGTAACCCAACGCGCTTAAAAAATTGTCAGAAGTGGGATTCGAACCCACGCCTGGAGAACCAGACTGCGACCTGAACGCAGCGCCTTGGACCGCTCGGCCATCCTGACATCTGCCTTATCCTTCCATAACCCACAGAACGTTGACTGTGGAGTGATGGCCTAGAGGTAGCGAGTCCGCCGAGGAAGCGAGAGAATCTGAGCGCGCTGGTTCGAATCACGGCTTCAGCCGCCGATATTTTTCTCCCCCCCCCCTCCACTAGACCCTGATTGGTGGTCTGGACGCTAGGTCATTCGGATGAGACGATAACCGAGGTCCCGTGTGTGCAGCATGCACATTAGCGCACGTAAACAAGAACCCACGGCAACAAAAGGGTTGTTCCTCGGCAAAATTCTGTAGAAAAAAACCCCATCGATAGGAAAAACAAATAAAACTGCTGCAGGAAAAAAATACAAAAAAAATGGTGGCGCTGTATGTACGACGCCTCCCTGGGGAAGCAACCCGATTTTACACGAGAAAACTTTGTAAAAAAGAAATGCAAATAGAATTCAGGTCTTTAACGTGCGTATTTGATTTGCATGTGCATACACACGAAGGGATTTCAGGCCGCAGGTCTGCACGTGACCTGGGAGATCGGAAAAAAACCCCACCCCCTTTTCCCACCGGCCCGTGACCGGGATGAACCGGACCCCGATTAAAAATCCAACGTTTTAAAAAACCAAAACGGCTGTGCGCCCCGTCTTCACCCCCGGAGGTCCAAAAACTAGTCAAATGTTTCCAAAAAACTGAATTCAAAACACATACTCCGTTTTGTCACAACAATTCGCACACACACACACAACAAAAACACACCACACACGGGGGGGGGGGGGGAAAAAAAAAACGATACGAACGAACGAACGACGAACATTGTTAGAGAGAGAGAGAGAGTCGAGAGAGGAGAGGCAAAGGGTCGATAGGTGAAGAATTGTGTCCGTCGTTTTGTATTTCAATTAGTATTACGAGTGCAGGGTCGTATCAGAACTGAACTGATTTTAGTTCCGAAACAACGACAACAACACACCACTAATCTCAATTCGCTACTGTTCAACAGTAAAAGGGTTAAAAAATCACTGGCGGATTATTATTAGTATCATTATTATTATAACTACGTACCCACAACATT
>NC_134901.1:36772971-36775471 GCF_041734735.1 Babylonia areolata | reverse complement strand
TTCCTAGGATTAATAATTGTATACGCTGGACACGTCTTCTCTCTCTCTCTCTCTCTCTCTCTCTCTCTCTCTCTCTCCCCATGAAGATGTAAATCTGAGGGAGAGGGGGCGTCGCGGGAGGGGGTGGGGGGTGTACGGATTTATTCCCAAGATGAGTAATTGTATACTTTGGAAACTTCATCCACTATTTCTCTCTCTCTCTCTCTCTCTCTCTCTCTCTCTCTCTCTCTCCCTGGAGAAGGGAATGGTTGGGGTATATAAATCTATCCCTAAGATCAGTAAATGTGTACGGAGGATATTTCACCTTCTCTCTCCCCCACCCCTACCTAGCCCCTGCCTCTCTCACCTCCACCCCATTCCCCCCCACCCCCCCACACACACCACACCCCCTCACTCCGGACCTATGCCAACCACCCATCGATCCCGCCCCTCGTGGTGTTTGTTCAGGTCGACAGGTGCCCCCGTCCATCACTCCTCGCCATGCCCCAGCCGGCACTCAGCATCCGTCCATTCACACCTCTCTGCCTGCCTCTCTGGCCTCCCCCCCCCCCCTGCCCTGCACTGCACTGCACTGCACCTCTCTACCCTGTGCTCTGCTGTTCTCTCTGTCCCGGTGTCTTCTGCTCTGTTTCTCTCTATAGTCCTGTGTTTTTGTTCTCCACTGTACTCTCTCTAGTCCCGCGCACTACACTGTACTCTCTAGTTCCGTGTGCTATACTGTACTCTCTCTAGTCCCGCGCACTACACTGCACTCTCTAGTCCCGCGCACTACACTGCACTCTCTAGTTCCGTGTGCTATACTGTACTCTCTCTAGTCCCGCGCACTACACTGCACTCTCTAGTTCCGTGTGCTATACTGTACTCTCTCTAGTCCCGCGCACTACACTGCACTCTCTAGTCCCGCGCACTACACCGCACTCTCTAGTTCCGTGTGCTATACTGTGCCCTCTAGTCCTGTGTACTATACTGTACCCTCTAGTCCTGTGTACTGTATTGTACTCTCTAGCACTGATTACTAGACTGTACTCTCTAGTTCCGTGTGCTGTACTGTACTCTCTAGTCCTGTGTACTGTATTGTACTCTCTAGCACTGATTACTATACTGTACTCTCTAGTTCCGTGTGCTATACTGTACTCTCTAGTCCTGTGTACTATACTGTACTCTCTAGTCCTGTGTACTGTATTGTACTCTCTAGCAATGATTACCATCCTGTACTCTCTAGCAATGATTACCATCCTGTACTCTCTAGCAATGATTACTATACTGTACTCGCTAGTCCTGTGTACTATACTGTACTCTCTAGCACTGATTACTATACTGTACTCTCTAGCACTGTGTACTATATTGTACTCTCTAGCACTGATTACTATACTGTACTCTCTAGCACTGTGTACTATATTGTACTCTCTAGTCCTGTGTACTATACTGTACCCTCTTAGTCCTGTGTACTATACTGTACTATCTAGCACTGATTACTACACTGTACTCTCCAGTCCTGTGTACTATACTGTACCCTCTAGCACTGATTACTGTACTCTCTAGTCCTGTGTACTGTATTGTACTCTCTGGCACTGATTACTAGACTGTACTCTCTAGCACTGATTACTGTACTCTCTAGCACTGTGTACTATATTGTACTCTCTAGCACTGATTACTATACTGTACTCTCTAGCACTGTGTACTATATTGTACTCTCTAGCACTGATTACTATACTGTACTCTCTAGCACTGTGTACTTTACTGTACTCGCTAGTCCTGTGTACTATAGCAATGATTACTATACTGTACCCTCTAGCAATGATGACTATACTGTACCCTCTAGCACTGTGTACTATACTGTACTCTCTAGTCCTGTGTGCTATACTGTACCCTCTAGCAATGATTACTATACTGTACCCTCTAGCACTGATTACTATACTGTACTCTCTAGTCCTGTGTACTATACTGTACCCTCTAGCAATGATTACTATACTGTACCCTCTAGCACTGATTACTATACTGTACTCTCTAGTCCTGTGTACTATACTGTACTCTCTAGCAATGATTACTATACTGTACCCTCTAGCAATGATTACTATACTGTACCCTCTAGCAATGATTACTATACTGTACTCTCTAGTCCTGTGTACTATACTGTGTAGTTTACTGTACCCGCTTGCCCTGTGTACTATACTGTACCCTGTGTGTGTGTGTGTGTGTGTGTGTGTGTGTGTGTGTGTGTGTGTGTGTGTGTGTGTGTGTGTGTGTGTGCGTGCGCGCAGAAATTCACATTCAATTAGGCGTACGGCACGTGCATGCACACACACACACACACGAGAACGGAAAGCAAAGCTTACTTTTAGTTGAACCATGACAACGCATAGCCGACTTATCAGTCCAGCGTGCAAATAATAATTTCAACCACCCCACCCCCATTCATAAGCCTCCACACTCCCATCTCTCTCCCTCTCTCTTCCACCGACACACACACACACACACACACACACACACACACACGAGA
>NC_134901.1:36762971-36767971 GCF_041734735.1 Babylonia areolata | reverse complement strand
TACGAAGCGACTGAATATATAGAGCGACCGCATTTTACCTCATAGAAAAAAAAAAAAAAAAAAAAAAAAAAGTAATAACAAATAATATTTTTAAAAAAGAATAAAATATAACATTAAAAAAAAGAAGAAGAAAAAATAGGTTGCAATTTAATCATTTTAAACTTTGCCCAGGCAAATTTAGGAGTGTTTTTTTTTTCTCTTTTCCTCCACTTTTTAAAAAATTCTTATTACTTCCAGCAACCCCCATTTTATCTCCAGAAAAAATGGAGCAAGTTTTAAAGTTTCATAACTGACCTAGGCATGATAGTATTACCGGAAATGCTAGTTTCATTATATTCATATATGAACCCACTGGTGAATTTTTCTTTCTTTCTTAAATTCTTTTTCTGCTAACTATTCTTGTAAATATTTAAGCTGGAACGTTTTGAGTTCTTGAGGAGAGAGAAAAAAGAAAAGAAAAGAAATTAATTCCTGGATATTTCAATCACTCAAATGAGCATTCGCGTATGGAAACAGGAAAAAGGCACTTGATTTGATATCTTCGTTTATGGTTTAAGTGCAAAGGAGATGTATAGGTCACAGAAGGTTTTGTTGTTGTTGTTGTTGTTGTTGTTTTGTCCCTCGCATTGAAGTTTATAGTTCTCAAAATGAATGAGAAACATCACATCATTATCATCATCATCAATTTTCAGGTCAGAGAAGTTGAGTTTAAAAAAAAGAAAAGAAAAAAGAACAACAACAAAACAAACAAACACGGTCTTTTTTAGTTGTTGTTGTTTTGTTGTTGTTGTTGAGAAAATCAACTCTCAATGTAAACGGCGGGGACTGGGTGGGGGGGTAGAGGTTAGGAATAATTATGACATGCATCTGACTTTGTACTGTGTAGAGGGCGGGGGGGGGGGTGGGGGCGGGGGGCGTGGGGGGGGGGGGAAGCGAGAAGGGAGGCACTTCGTTGCTGTGACACCGGTTTCTATCAGCATGAAGAGGGATGGGCGTGAAGAATCTCCCTATCGGTGCTTTCCGGACCCCCTGCTTCTGAACACCCCCCCTTCTTCCACACACACACGCACGCACGCACGCACAAACACGCACGCACGCACGCACACACACACGCACGCACAAACACGCACGCACACACACACACACGCCACCACCACCACCCCTCGACCCTCTTCCCTGGCCTCCTCACTTACCCAAGCTTTCAGTGATAACGTTTTTTTCTTTCTTTCTTTCTTTTTTTTTTTTTTTTTTAATTGACGAGCCGTGTGTGTGTGTGTGTGTGTGTGTGTGTGTGTGTGTGTGTGTGTGTGTGTGTGCGCGCGCGCGAGCGTGCCTGCGTACGAGTTGTGTGGTTATGCATGTAGCGTGTGTGCTTTTGTGCGTATGTGTATGTATGTGTGCCCGTGTACGTGTGTTTGTGTGTGAATGTATGTGTGTTTGTGTGTGTATGTATGAATGTATGCATGTATGAATGTATGTATGCCAGCCGTGTGTGTGTGTGTGTGTGTGTGTGTGTGTGTGTGTGTGTGCGCGTGTGCGTGTGTGTGTGTGCGTGTGCGTGCGTGCGTGCGTGCGTGCGTGTGTGCTGCACTATCCACGACTCTGGGAATAAAAAAAAAAAAGAAAAGAAAAGAGATAGAGAAAGGTTACATAAGATTTCACGCTTCCTTTCTGCACAGATTACGTGCAAACGAGATTTTGTTCCCCCCCCCCTTGCCCCCCCCCCCTCACACCCCTTCCTACTGTTTCTCTTTCATCTGTCATTGCTGCTGCTGCTGTTGTTGCTGTCGGTATTGCTGCTGTTTCTATAAGGCCCCTGCTGCTGTTATTGCTGTTATCTATACTGTTATTACTGTCACACATTTTGCTGTGGCTACTGATTTATTTTTTTTCTCCTGAGGTGCACCCTTCCTTCAACTGGAAGTATATGGGAGGAGGGGTGGGGCTAAGAGGGAAAGAAGTTCATTAAAAAAACACACAAAAACACACACACACACACACACACACACACACACACACACACAACCCAACTAACATGAAACATACAAAATCTGTAAACGAACTAATGCCTTTTCCCCTAAACAGATGTCGACAGATAGTCAGGCATGCAGAGAAAGAGAGGGGGGGGGGGGGACAGAAACGGAATGGGGAGATAAAGGGAAGGAGAGAGACAGAGAGGGGGGGGGGAGAGGGGCATGGGGCGGGGGAGACAGTGAGAAAGAAAGATAATTTTCGCATTTTCTCTCTCTCTTTAAAAACTTCATCCTCTCTGTCTCTCTGTCTGTCTGTCTGTCTGTCTCTCTCTCTGCTCTCCGTTTCTCTCAGTGGAGATGTATATCTGAGGGAGCATATAATTCCTTCCTAAAATTTGTAACCTTTATACTTTGGACACTTCATCATCATCATCTCTCTCTCTCGCTCGCTCTTTCTCTCCCATCCCTCCGTCCCCCCTCCTCTCTCTCTCTCTTTCTCTCTCCATTCTCCCTTTCTTTCCATGAAGATGCTAATATGAAGGATATATAAATTCACTCCTAAGATTAATACTTGTATACGCTGAACACGTCTTCTCTCTCTCTCTCTCTCTCTCACACACACACACACACACACACACACACAGAGCCTTAAATCCCCATTCCCACATCGTTACTATAATCCTTGTGATATCACACCATGCGCCTACTCGTCTCCCTTTCTTTGCGCGGTTGGTTACCTCGTGCAGGTAATCTGTCTGATCAGTTTACACCAGTGGTAGTATTGTGACGGAAGTGGAAACTACGGTAGTACTAGTCCGCATGGCCGAGGTGGTTACCGTGCCCCCCCCCCTCCCCCACCCTCCTCCCGTGTATATATTCGTATGGAAAACAATTGTAAAATCACTACAGAACACTATAAATATGTTTAAAACATAACTGCTTTATTCCTGCGAGTGTTAGTGGGGAGGTGGTAGGTGCTCGGTGGGTAAACTTCATTTTCCTGAGTAATATCGCTTATTTGCACGATATGCACAATGTATTTTGAACGAAAATTCTTCAAATCAATAGTTGTTATATTCTGAAGCAGGGGAATATGACATATGTAAATGTTAGCCACAAAACAAACAAAAAAAACAAACACACAAACACAAACACACAAACACACACAAACACACGATTTTTCGACTGAAAGGCGATTCCTGGCAAAACAGTTGTTTAGGGGTAGGGGAAGCAACTCGACCAGTGGGTCAAATGTTCATCTAAATGCACTGAAATAATTTCTAAAAGACACGTGCAGGTCTCTGTATAAAAAATAATGTCGAAAAGAGTGACATTGAAGTGATGAAATAAAACGACACGACAATTTTACGTTAATTCGTCGAAGATTTGATAGCAGGCCAATACAAGCCTTAACTGTGAAAGAATGAATGAAGACATTTCAATTCTCGATATTGATTCGGAAAGAGAAGACCCTATTGAAAAAGAAAAGATATGACATGTGGTGGTTTCTTTTACAAAAGTATGATTGATGAGGGTTTGAAGTTGAGCTTGTCTTTGTTTCATTGACCGGGGCGGGAGAGGGTACCCTTGTGCCAACGGCAGTAACTCTGAGTGCGTCCCAATTTTTTTTTTCTTTCTTGGGAACATGTAAAAAAATTAGTTGAGCAGACACCGAAGAACATTTGAACTCACTCAGTACGGCCAGTCCTCTCTTCTCCTCTACACAGACCCCTCGGATGTCCAGTGGGTGTCTCAATGACCCAACCTTTAGCTTCCGTCGTCAGAATTGTGGTATTCTTTGTCAACATTCACCTCTTCAGTATAAGAGCCTTCCGCTTTCAATATTTTGATGATGGTAACTGGGGTGAAACGCTGTTAACGTCGTCTCTTTCGCCGTTCGTATGGAGTGAGTTAAGACTAGTCTACTTCATTCCTGGTGGGGGGGGGGTTGAGGAGGGTTTGCACGGTAACCCCCCTCGGCCTTGCGGACTATTTATGGAGGCGGAGGAGAAGGAGAATAAACACCAGCACCGCCATAACTTGTGACGGTAGTAGTGGTTCCAGCAACAGTAACACCATCATTGTTTTACAACACGCGTACCGACCGTCTAGACCAACCGAGACGAAAAAAAGAAAATCAACAGTCCACACACCATTGACCGCATCGCCAACAGTGTGTGTTCAGCCCAAACAGAATCAGACAAGGTCAACCAAAGGCACGTGATACACGGCCATGTGAGAATGATAGAGCCAACGTTTGATGAACGATGGATGTCGGCTGGACTGATGTAATCTGTACCATCTGCAGAGAGGATGAACCCAGCTTTATATAAACGAAGCTTGCCTCTTCGTGGTTACGTTGTGTTTCCTGACTGTTAACAAACTGAGCTTGATGCTTGATCTCTCTGCTCAAAGTTGATGGTACTGCCACTCACACAGCGCCCATCCTCGGTCAGAGACCAAGCTCCAAGCGCTTTACAAACACGGAGTCATTTGCTCAACAGGCTGCCTTCTCGGGTACAGCCGACTGAGAGCTGTCTTAGGGCGCTCATCATTCGTTTCCTGTGTCATTCAGTTAAGTTTCAGTCACACACACACACACACATTCACAGGCAGACAGACAGGTTGATTATATGTAATGTGATGTTTAATGGGTTTTTTTTTTGGTTTTTTTTGTCTTCTTTAAGGCATGTTTAACTCTCTCCATACGAACGGCGAAAGAGACGACGTTAACAGCGTTTCACCCCAATTACCACCATCAAAATATTGCAAGCGGAAGGCTCTTGTACTGAAGAGGTGAATGTTGGCAAAGAATACCACAATTCTGACGACGGAAGCTAAAGGTTGGGTCATTCAGACACCCACTGGACATCCGAGGGGTCTGTGTAGAAGGAGGAGAAGAGAGGACTGGCCGTACTGAGTGAGTTAATGTTTTTCGTGATGAGGAGTCGTCCACGTTTGTCTTGCCACACCTGATGCATTTTCTCTTCATGAAATGATAAATGTTATGTTTCGTTACATCACGTC
>NC_134901.1:36757971-36760471 GCF_041734735.1 Babylonia areolata | reverse complement strand
GTGTGTTTAGCTCAAAGTGTTTCTATCCAGTCAGTTTACAATGGTGGCAGAAGTTGTTTTGTGAATAGTAATAATAGCACGAGAAGGAATATGGTGGTGGTTGAAGTAGTAGTAGTAGTATCAATAAAAATAGCAGTAGCAGCAGCAGAAGCAGACGCGGAAGTAGTAGTAGCAGCAGCAGCAGCAACAGTAGAAGTAGCAGTAGTAGTCGGAGGGGGGGGGGGGGGTACCCGTTATGCCGCCGTCCCGTTATGCCGTCGACCCGTTATGCCGCCGTCCCGCTATTCGATGATTTTCGAACAAGCTTTTCTCGGCTGTTTATGAACCAATCTTAGTAAAATTTGGATCAAAGCTCGGGGGCTATGATGTCTACCGAATGTATGAGTTGAGACCCATTTGCGCCATTTGTGACGTCACAGTGGCGCAAATTGCCAAAATTTTGATCACTAATATTTCCGCTGTTTATCAACGGATTTCCTCCAAATTTTAGTTACGTGTTCATTATACTAGGGACTATAAACGGTATAAGTAATAAGCTCACGATGACGTAAATCATGTTCTATTTTTAGAATGCGCAGTTCTCTACGCAAACAAGCTTTTCTCAGCTGTTTATGAACCGATCTTTACGAAATTTGAAACAAAGGTCGTAGCCTATGAGGATTCGCGAATGCATACGTTTGGACCCAGTTGCGCCATTTGTGACGTTACTGTGACCCAAATGTCAAATAAAAAGGGAGATTATTAGTATGGCTTGCCCATCTTGTTTTGTCTTTTTTGTGACAAAAGACAATCCGTAAACGGGTCGGCGGCACAACGGGTCGGCGGCACAACGATACGCTCCTGTCGGAGGAGAAAAACAGACATTACAACCATCGCAACAACCAACAGCAGTTGGTTCCAACAACAGTAACAACCATCACTGTCTGCAAGCCCCCACCCCCACCCCGCCCAGACTAACCAATTGAGACGGAACGTAAATTACCACAATAAAAAAAACCCCAAAAAAACAAACAAAAAAACCCCAGTCCACCATAGACTTGTGGCTCCCCAGCACTGTGTGCTCGGCTCAAACACAATCAGACAGAGTACTCCCAGAGCACGTGACACACGGTCACGTGAGACTGAGGGACTGACTCCGATACTGGAATGTTATTGTCTGGCCGACTGACGTAATCTGTTCCGCTGGCAGACTGTGTGGAAAGGTAGACTTTTTTATTTATTTATTTTATTTTTTTATTCTATCTATTTTTCTTTTCTTTTAACCTGAATCGAACAGGCGGTACCGTGAGTTCGTTCTGTTCTTTCCGTGCGTTGCCGTTTCATCAGTCGGAACCGCTTTCATTAACTAATACCTTTAAACTGTATATATGTTACGTGTGTGTGTGTGTGTGTGTGTGTGTGTGTGTAGGCAGCCATACTCCGTTTTCGGGGGTGTGCATGCTGGGTATATTCTTGCTTCCATAACCCACCGAACGCTGACATGGATTACAGGATCTTTAACGTGCGTATTTGATCTTCTGCGTGCGCATACACACGAAGTGGGTTCAGGCACTAGCAGGTCTGCACATAATTATGTTGACCTGGGAGATCGGAAACATCTCCACCCTTTACCCACCAGGTGCACCGAGATTCGAACCCAGGACCCTCAGATTGAAAGTCCAGCGCTTTAACCATTCGGCTATTGCACCCGATGTGTCAAGCTTGTGTGGAGAACATCATGATCAGATGTCGGCGACGTTGATGCGTGTACACTGATGAAAACGAAAAGAAAAGAAAAGAAGAAGATGCAGCTTCGCTACGTTTACCGACAAACGACCACTTTGACGGATGCAGATAGCGCAAGGCTTCCCCCTCTCTCTCTCTCCTATCTTCCCCCCCCTTCAGTGTAAAAACAACAATAACAACAACAACAACAACAAAAGCAAACACGAGCTTTTCTGTGGTTTGAGTCATATTTATAATGCAACATTTCGGATGAGTGAGATCTCTTATTAAAAAAAAAAAGCAAAAAAAAAAAAAAAAAAAAAAAGCAGATAGATTAGACCCACCAACACTACAAACAGCCCGCCGTCTACCTCTCAAATACACCATGAACACACAGTGACTGTCACTGAGCAACAACTTCAATACATCACCACCACCTCCATCTTTTTATCCCCTCCCCCATTCCCTCTCCTTCACAACCCCCCTCTCACTCTCTCCCTCCCTCTCTGTCACTGTCCTCCCCCTGTCTTTCTCTCCTTATCTTTCCCGCCTTTCTCTCTCTTTTCTCTCTCTCCCCACCCCCCCTCTCTCTCCTCTCTTCCCCGCCTCTCTCTCTCCTCTCTTCCCCGCCCTCTCTCTCTCTCCCCCCCTCTCTCTCCTCTCTTCCCCGCATCTCTCTCTCTCCTCTCTTCCTCACCTCTCTCTCTCTCCTCCTCTCTTCCCCGCCTCTTTCTCTCTCCTCTCTCTCTCCTCCCTTTCTCTCCTCTCTTCCCCCCTCTCTCTTCTCTCTCTCTCC
>NC_134901.1:36752971-36755471 GCF_041734735.1 Babylonia areolata | reverse complement strand
AGAGAGAGAGAGAAGGTAGCAGAGAGAGAGAGAGAGAGAAGGTAGGAGAGAGAGAGAGAAGGTAGCAGAGAGAGAGAGAGAGAGAAGGTAGCAGGGAGAGAGAGAGAGAGAGAGAGAGAAGGGAGCAGAGAGAGAGAGAGAGAGAGAAGGTAGCAGGGAGAGATAGAGATAGAGAGAGAGAGAGAGAGAGAGAGAGAGAGAAGGTAGCAGAGAGAGAGAGAAGGTAGCAGAGAGAGAGAGACAGAGAGAGATAGAGAGAGAGAGAGAGAGAAGGTAGCAGAGAGAGAGAGAGGTTTGCAGAGAAAGACAGATAGCGGTACCCTCAAGACAGATGGGGGAAGCAGATAAAAAAAATATTTAAAAAAAAACTGGCAGCGAGTCATTTCATAAAGACTCGATCGCAGGCCAGGTCACGATGCTATACTTACTTGTCTGTCTGTCTGTCTGTCTGTCTGATCTGGCAGCACTGAATGTCAGCGTTATAAAAACAGCTCAACACTCCGTGAGAGTAAGGTTTGTATTGGTCCCTACTGTGTGTATATACCGAGGTGGGGTGGGTGGTGGAGGTGTTGGGGGGGGGTGGCAGGGTGAGTGGGGGGGGGGGGGCAGGAGGGGGGGGGTGGGGGGAGAGGGAAGGATGCGTGTATGTGTTTCCTCATTCTGTCTCCTTGAAACAACGAACCACGACTGAACTTGGTTTTTATCCAGGTCATGCTACTGCTGTGTCTGTCAGTTTCTTGTGAGGGGGTATCATAAAATGAAAAAAAAAACCAAAATAAAAAATAAATAGAAAAAATAAAATAATAAATTTCATTATTTTTAAACAGCAGGTGAACGCTCTCTCTCTCTCTCTCTCTCTGTGTATGTGCCTTGTTATTGAATATGTTGGGTTGTTTTTTTTCTTCTACAAGCTTTCTCGAATCAATAAACTCTTGTTTTGTAGGTCGCGTATTGTCTGTATGCTATTTGCTTTTCTTCGCATGAGGTTGCTGTTCAACATGTTTTCTTTTCTTTTTTTTCTTTTCTTTTTCCTTATTCATTACAGACGCTTCTTTACCTTTCTGGAGAGAACAAACTCTTTTCTTGGTTCTGAGTCTTGCCTTTTTCGTATGAGGGGAGGAGAGAAAATAAATGTACCTCTTCTTTGTGCTATAAATTTTTATCTTTGTTACTGCTATTGTTTGGTGGTCTTGATCACTGAAGATGTTTCTTCAATTTTCCCGAATCAACCAAAGCCTCTTTTCTTGGACATGAATTTGTCTGCCTTGTTCCTTAAAAGTCTTACGAAAGGTTAAATAAAATGAATGTTGTTGTTGCTGTTTAGTATGCTGTGATGTGGTTATTTCATGTTCATGTTCATTGATTTTTTTTTTTTTTTTTTTTTTTTTTTTTGCTTCTGGGTCAAGGACTGTTTAGCGTTGTGTCTGCTTGTTTTCTTTCGAGATATCAAAATATATATTTCTGTTCATTGTTTTTTTTTTCAATGACTCATTTCTTTTCTAGGTCGTGTGGATTGCTTCCTGATTGGTTTCTTTATGATGAGATAACAAATGTCTATTGCCGTTGTTTTCTTATAATGTATTTTTCTTTTTTGTTTGAATACGTGGCTGCTTGATTTATCAGCCTCACGGAAGTATTTTTACGTGCATAAACAAAAAAAAGGTCGTGGATATTTTCTAGAAAAATCAAACACAAGCTCTCGTTCTCTGCGTTTTATCTTCATTATTCATAAAACACTCTCTCTCTCTCTCTCTCTCTCTCTGTGTGTGTGTGTGTGGGGGGGGTGGGTGGGGGGGGTCTGTGTGTGTGTGTGTGTGTGTGTGAAATAGAGTGTGTTTTTGCGTGTGTTCGTGCGTGTGCGTGTGTGTGTGTATGTGTGTGTATACATATATATATATATATATATATATATATATATATATATATATATATATATATGTGTGTGTGTGTGTGTGTGGGTGTGGGTGTGTGTGGATGTGTGTGTGTAAGAGTGTTTTTGCGTGTGTTCGTGCGTGTGAGTGTGTGTGTGTGTGTGTCTGAAAGTGTGTTTTTGCGTGTGTTCGTGCGTGAGTGTGTGAGTGAGTGTTTATGTGTGTGTGTGTGTGTGTGTGTGTGTGTGTGTGTGTGTGTGTGTGTGTGTGAAAGGGTGTGTTTTTGCGTGTGTTCGTGCGTGTGTGTGCGTGAGTGAGAGAGAGAGAGAGAGAGAGAGAGAGAGAGAGAGAGAGAGAGAGAGAGAGAGAGAGAATGAGTGTGCGTTCGCATGCGGCTAAGTATGCGTGGAAGTGTAATGTAAATGTAGGCTCTCTCTCTCTCTCTCTCTCTCTCTCTCTCTCTCCGCCCCCCACCTCCACCGCCCCTCACCGCCTTAGCCAACCTCCTTTCTCTCCCCTCCCTCAGTTAACCTTCAGACCCTTCACCAACACCAACCACCACCACCACCTTTCCGATTCACCCAACCATCCCCAACCACTCTCCCTTACCCACCATTCTCCAACCCCCT
>NC_134901.1:36735471-36742971 GCF_041734735.1 Babylonia areolata | reverse complement strand
CAAGTTAAGATGAGGTGGCATGCTCTCCCTTGAGACCTCTGAGCTCGATATTGGGCATGAAAAATCTATGGCGACAAACGTCAACACCGACAACACAACGCAACACAGCACCGGCGCACCACGGCACATAGCAATGCCGCCGCTCAATACCGCACAATATTTCAGCACACACACACACACACACACACACACACACACACACACGCACACACACACACACACACACACACATACATTCACACATTTGTAACACTCTCTCCCGTCCTCTGTCTGTCTCTCTGTCTCTCTGTCTCTCTCTCTCTCGCAACCCGGCCTCACAATTCTAAACTGACGCTCATCTAAACCGCTGAATAAAAAAAAAAAAAATTCTCATATCAAACAGAACGGATGAAACCCTCATCACTGATTCCAGCCCTGAAAACCAGTTACACAATAGTCAACATATAAGAAAAAGAAGACAAAAGAAGAAAGAAAGAAGAAGAAAGAACTAACAAAACGAAAGTGAAACACTTTTGACGACTGAGGTGTGGATAAGATGAGACGAATAAAGCGACACAAGCACTGGATAAGATATCACAAAATATAAACACAAATAAGTAAGTGAATGAATAAATAATCAAAAAATAAATAAATAAATAAACAAAAATAGAATGAAACAAATAAACAAATAAGGAAAACAACAACAACAACAACAAAAAACAACCTCAACAGAATTAACGAAACAAAATACCCCCTAAGTACAATGACTAACTCCTTACAAACAAACACCAAAAAAAGATAAGAACGGAAAATAGACACACTACCAAACTTTTTGTAAACAAAAAATTGTAAAACTACTGGATAAACAAGACTCCCACCCCCCACCCCACCCAATAAGACTCTCCTCCTCTGACACCCCCCCCCCAACCCCCCCCCCCCACCCTCCCAATTTTTTTTCTTCTCCTCTATGATGTGTGTGTCTTTTGGGTTTTTTTTTTCCTTTCCTCCTGATTAATTAAAACACGACTCGTGGTTCAACTCGGTACGAGACAAGCTGGGTGACAGACACGCTGAGAAGAGAGAGTCTTACCTGGTGGTAGAGAGATTCGTAGGCACCAGACTCGCGGTCCAATCGAAGCACGTCTGTTCCATTACTCAGGAACAACTCGTTGCTCTCTGAAACATCGATTTTTAAAATATTTTTTTAACCCGCATTAGCCAATGAATAAACTTTTTTTTTTGTGGGGTGGTGAGTGGGGTGGTGGTGACTGATGGGGGATGTGTGGTGAGGAGGGAGGGGGGTGTACAGACAAAGGGGGGAAGGGGTAAGGGGGGGGGGGGGGTTCAGACGACAAACAGGAGGGTGGGGGTTTGGGGGGGGGGGGGGAGGGTTACAAATAGACTGAAAGCCAGACAACTCCAGGGAAAGCAAGCGACAGAGAAGAGAGACAATGAGGGGCGACAGGACTGAGTGAGCTGACACTCTGAGAGGCAGAGACTGTCAGACAAAATGAAACGAAACACGTACACGCGCGCACGCATACATACACACGCTCGCACGTACATACACACACAAAACGCGCGCGCACACACAACATACACACGCATACATACACACACATACTCACGCATGCATGCATACGCACGCACGCACCCACGCACTCGGGTACACAAACACGTACACATGTACACGCATGAATAGGCGCGCGCGCACACACACGCACGCACACACCAATAAACTATAAGAGCAGTGGGAAGAAACACTATTCTGAAAATCTCCCATGCCCGGCCCCTCTCTTCACTTCTCTCCATCCCTCCATCCTTCTTTCGCTTTCCCTACCCCCGTCTCTCTCTCTCTCTCTCTCTCTCTCTCTCTCTCTCTCTCTCTTCCCCCCCCCCTCCCCCGTATATATTCTCCTTCCTTCCTCTCAATGACCTGTACTTCAATACTTATCCATATCCGTATCTGTGCTTCTCTGCACCTCTCTGCTTGTAAGTTCAAACCTTTCTTTATCGCTCGTTCTCACTCCCCACCCTCGATTCCTATACCTCTCTCCCTCCCTCCCCTCTCTACTCTCCCTCTCTCTCCCTGTTCTCTTTCCCAACCCCCTTTCCCCACTCTCTCTCCCTCTCCTCCTCCTCTCTCTCTTGACTGGAAGAATAAGTCAAGCCTAAAATCTGAATCCTTGCCGGAGGAGGAAACGTTTTGAGTTCTCTCTCTCTCTCTCATCCTTCCTCTCTAGACCCTCTGTCTCTCTCTCATCCTTCCTCTCTAGACCCTCTGTCTCTCTCTCTCTCATCCTTCCTCTCTAGACCCTCTGTCTCTCTCTCATCCTTCCTCTCTAGACCCTCTGTCTCTCTCTCTCTCTCTCTCTCTCTCTCTCTCATCCTTCCTCTCTAGACCCTCTCTCTCTCTCTCTCATCCTTCCTCTCTAGACCCTCTGTCTCTCTCTCTCTCTCATCCTTCCTCTCTAGACCCCCCTCTCTCTCTCTCTCTCTCTCATCCTTCCTCTCTAGACCCTCTGTCTCTCTCTCATCCTTCCTCTCTAGACCCTCTGTCTCTCTCTCATCCTTCCTCTCTAGACCCTCTCTCTCTCTCTCATCCTTCCTCTCTAGACCCTTATCTCCCACCAGACCCATCATTTCGAACAGCAGCGTGGAGAGAGGGGCATGCAGCAAGTGGTCATTCGTTCATTTATTCGACACACAGTAACCAGCCCTCTCTCTCGGCAATGACCAACCATCTGCCCAGCACACAGCCCCCTCTGGCCACGGTTGAAATGGCACGTTAATGGCTTCCAGATGACCCCTGCGACCCCTCAAAGGCCGTGTGTATCTATTAGGCTCTCTGACCGCTCTGACCTACAGTCCGTGCGCCCGTCAGTGTGTCTAATTGCACGTGCGGCTAAATTGAAGACTGGGCTGTTGGAATGTGGGGCTGTTACCATACCATAGCTTGTCATGTCACGCCTTACCATGCCATACCATACCATTCTATACACTGCCCCGTCCTGTTTTATGTTTTCAAAAATTGTACTGTATTGTACTGTATTGTATTGAACTGAATTATATTGTATTGTATTGCATTGTGTTGCATTGTATTTGTATTGTATTGTATTGTATTGCACTGCACTGCATTGTATTGTATTGTTTTGCAGTTTATTGATGTGAGTTAATTTTCTTTTGCTACAGCGTTGTAGTGAGAATATCGTTTTTAGTCGACTAGTGTGCTTGACACACTCTGTGTAGTTCATAACTCGTTCGCTCTATTGGAAAAAAAAAGGAAAACAAACAAACAAACAAACCAGGAGCTCTAAGTAAACCTTTCCTGCTCGCCACATCTTTCCCTACAAACTACCACCCGAACCTGGCCAAAAAACCTTATCTTCCTCTGTGCGAATGTATAGGCTCTTTGGGTGTGCATGTATGATGGTCAGTCGTGTCCGACTATGACCGCCAGAACAACAGAGACAACTGCTGTCCCGTCTATCTGGGCTAGAATTTGATCACAGTGAAGAATGTCTTGCCCAGGGTACATCCCCGCTCTCTGGGACGACAGGGTTTTGAGGACTGTCAGCGTTGGGATGGCTGCCAAAGGCCAACTAGCTTCCAAGGCTGCGGCAGTCAGAGCCCGCCAGAGCAATCTCCCCCAAGTTCGAGAGCTGTAGTCTTTCGCGAAAGACTTTAGCTGAAAAGTCAGTCTAATATCATCTTATACGAACAGACTATAAATGAATAAACGAACTTAAGCTGTAAATGAATTCCCATTGCAGTAGAGAAACCATTGCCGCACAGCCACTATCACCCTCTGTCATCCTCTCAAAATCTCCCCACCTCCCTCCACTCCAACCCTACACATACATTTCTGTAGCATCACACCGGACTCTTTTCCTGCATTTCAGAAACCTCTCTCCAGCCCTGTAGGGAGAATCTCTCCCACTTTTCTCTTACACCCACCCATCTCCCAGCCAAACCCCACTCACCCCCCCCCCCGCCCCCCCAACCCTATGACCACATTCATTTCTTTTCAAAATACCCCTAATACCCCATTCTAAAATCCTCCGGGGAACCTGTTTTTCCATAAAAGTGAAGCCACCCAGCCATCCACAACAACCCAACCCCCACCCACCGCCCCGCCCCTCGTCCATCATCCTCGTTTCCAGCCCATACCCACCCAACCCACACATCCCCCACCCTCGCTCTATTTTTTTTAGCCCCTCATCTCTTATAGAGACAGAGCTGAAGAGCAACGGGGAAGCTGATAAAATAGGCGGGGTGCTGTAGTTTTCTGAACCAGTGCACAGCAAACGGGGGATGGGGCGATGGGGGTGGGCGGATACCTCTTTTTTCTCTCTCCTTTTTTTTTTTTTTTTTTTTTTTTTTTCATCAGCGCTCTGCCGCTTGGCCACACCAAAAAGGCCAACGTCTTCCGCTGTGAAAACCGCTTCACTGGCACTGACGGAATCGATCTGCCCCTCCGTGCCCCCTTCCCTCCCCCCGCCCGTCCACCCCCCTCACCCCCCACACACACCTCCCCCTCCATACACCCCATGAAAGGGCCGTCCCCTCCCAAACATCCGTCCCAACCCACCCACCCCTGACACAACCCACACACTCACACGCGCTCGTGTGCGAGAGCATGCGCCTGTGTAAAAACGCACGCATGCATGTTTGCGCACGTACGCACACACACACACACACACACAAACACCCACACAAACACCTCCTTACACCCTACACACGCCAATAAACACATGCACTAACACACACACACACATAACTAACACACACACACACACACACACACACACACACACACACCCCACGCCACACCATCATCTCCTCAGCTATCTCATCCCTTTGAGTTGGTACTGCTGACGAACGGCTTGGTCTGTAGCAGTTATCTGTTTTACGCCCCCTTCCCCTCCCAAACTCCCTATCTTTTTCAGTGTGTGTGTGTGTGTTGTGTGTGTGTGTGTGTGTGTGTGTGTGTGTGTGTGTGTGTGTGTGTGTGTGTGTGTGTGTGTGTGTGTGTGTGTGTGTGTGTGTGTGTGTGTGTGTGTGTGTGTGTGTGTGTGTGTGTGTGTGTTTGTTCGTTCAGTTCGTGTTTGTTTTTGTGTGTTGGTGTGCGATTGTTCGTGTTTGGGTGTATGATTTTTTTTCGAGTTTTTGCGGGTATACATGTGCGTGTGAGTGCTTGTATGTATAGGCGCGCGATGGCGCTTGTGTGGCGAAGAGCTTATCTATGCGTCTGTGTGTCTGTGTAATCGCGTCGGTGAGTGGGGTGAAAGCGTACGTGCAAGAACAAGAGTGTAGACTGTGTTGTCATATAAATGGATAATTGTATTAAAAACAACAGACCCTGATTCACGAATTATCTGGTTTATCTTCCGAGTGGATTAAGACACGGGAAGTGGAGCCTCCATTATCAGTTTTGAATTTAAAACGCCACATTATGGTTTCTTGGAAAGTCTCTTTGTTGCAAAACACTTGCAAACACACATGCACACACATACTCAATAAACACACACACACACACACACTCTCTCTCTCTCTCTCTCTCTCTCTCTCTATAAACACACACACACACACACACACAAACACACACACACACACACACTGTCCTTCATAGCTCTCACGCGTGTGTAAGCGGATACGCATGCACACATGAATTATTACTCTCAGACAGCATTTACAGACAGAACGAAAAGAAGTATGGTTAAAAGAAATAATTAATGATAGCTACCAAAATAGCATCAGAAACAGAGACGGCCAGGGAAGAGAGAGAGAGAGGGAGAGAGAATGGAAGTGACTGGGAAAGGGGCCGGGTGGGCAAAAACAAACAAGAGTGCATGGGAGGAGGTTGAGGTGAAGGCATTAGGAGAGAGAGGGGAGGGAGAGAGACAGAGAGAGAGGGAGAGTGAGGGGGAGAGAGACAGAGAGGGAAGGAGACAGGGAAGGAGAGAGAGAGGGGGGAGAGTGGGGAGAGTAAGAGAGGGAAGGAGAGAGGGGGGTAGGAGAGAGAGAGAGAGGGAGACAGAGGGCGGGGAGAAAGAGTCTGAGAGGGGAGCGGGGGGGGGGGGGGGGGGGAGATTGAGATGAACAACTTCAAGCTTTCCCCTCTGTCCACTGAAGCAATTCATATGAATACACACACACACACACACACACACACACACACATATATATATATATGAATAAATATAAAGACAGACACAGACAGACATACAGACAGTGACTGAATGACATAGAGAGAATGAGAGGGGAGAAAGAGAGAGAGACAGAAAGAGAAATGAGGCAGCGCAAAATTCCAAACACACAACCATAACAAAGAAGGGGGAAAAGAACGACATTACCTGCCCGTAGAACACTGACCAGGAACAAAAACCACCACACACACGAGGCGACAAACTCCATGGTAGCCACACCCATCACACCACAACAGTATCGCCTCCGGCAGTAACTTCCTTCCACTTGAGTTTCAAAACCATGCCCCATCTTCCCTCCACACACACAGAAATCCCCGAACTCTCACCACAAATCTCTCCAAGTCCCCTCTACCCCCCATTTCTTTTTCTGAGTCACAACTTGGTTCGTTCACAGTTTCACATCCGATCCGAGCACGGCAGGCGATCGACGCACCACTTTTTCTAACTTCCAGTACTATTTTCGAAGAACGAACCTCTTCTTTCACCAGTTGGAAAGAAAAGAAAAAAACAACCACCACAAATAGATTAACCTCCCCTCTTGTTGTAAAGCAGAAGACTTAAACCGAAGCACTCACTTCGTATTTCCCCCAAGCACTTTTTTCACATCGCTGCTGGATGCAGCCACTGATGTTTTTCCTTTGTCACATTATCTTTGTTGATATCCGGGTGAGGGGAGAGTGAGTGAGTGAGAGAGAGGGAGGCAGAGAGACAGAGAGACTGAGAGAGAGAGAGAGGATGAGAGTTCTCGCAGACTTGATCAGAGAGCGACAAGCGGCGTCGATACTGCATGGAAACACTGACTGGCACACCGCTCCGATCAGAATTGGACGGTTCCATTCACGCGAGGACGGGGGTGTGGGAGGGAAGAGAGGGGGGAGGGGAGAGAGAGAGAAAGAGTGGATGCGGCTCATCATATCGGCTGCTGCACGAGACTGGCTGGATAGACTCTTCCAGACCAGAGCTGCGAACGGCTGGCTTGCTCGCTTCTGCATGCACACACACACACTGATACTACTGGTACTACTACCCCCACGTGCGCATGCTCTTGTTCGTCTTCTTTCGCTGCACCCATTACAATGACTGTCTGGTCGTACACCTCTCTCCCTCTCTCTCTCTGTCTGTCACTCTCCGACTCTCCCGCCACCCCCCTCTCCCCCCTTTTCTCGCGACTCGGACAACTAAAATAATTATTATCAATGAAATCATGCGTCTGGCTGGCTGTCTGTCTCCATTTACCACCCCTCCCCCACCCCTCCCCGCCCCCCTCACACCTCTTCATCCCACTTAAACAATTTTATTGTTATCATCAATG
>NC_134901.1:36730471-36732971 GCF_041734735.1 Babylonia areolata | reverse complement strand
AGAGGGAGAGAGGGGGAGAGAGAGAAAGGGAGAGAGGGAGAGGAGGAGAGAGAGACAGAGATACATAGAGAGAGAGAGGGAGAGAGAGAGAGAGAGAGAGAGAGAGAGAGAGAGAGAGAGAGAGAGAATATTTCTGTCTTTTCTCTTTCTTGGAGAAAAAGGAGTGAGGAAGAGAAGGAGAGAGAGAGGGAGAGAGACAAACAGACAGACAGAAACAAAGACAGCATGATTTCAGTACACATGTTTGACAACACAGTAGTTCGATTTTAGTGCTCTGCGATCTACCGTGAACGCGATGGTTAAAAAGAAAATAAACCTTTTCTGTTTTTGACTGACTGTCTCTCTGTGTTGTCTTCTCTCTCTCTCTCGGAGAACAGGAGAGAGAAAGAGAGGGAGGGAGAAAAAGACGAACAGACAGACAGACGGACAGAGACAAAGAAAGCAATATCTAGTTCATAATTATGTTTGACGACACGGTAGTCCGATTTTAGTGTTGTGCGATCAACTGCGAACGCGGTGGTTAAAAAGAAATGTTCTCTGTCTTTGCCTAGCTGTCTGTATTTGTGTCTTTTCTCTATCTCAGCGAAGAGGAGAGAGGAAGAGAGGAGAGAGAGAGAGGAGAGAGAGAGAGAGAGAGAGAGAGAGGGTGGGCATGCAGACAGACAGGCAGAGACGAGAGACAGAGATAGCATCTGTCAGTACGTGTGTTTGACGACACGGTAGTTCGATTTTTTTTAGTGTTGTACGAACTGTTTGAACGCTGTGGGTAAAAGAAATAGTTTTTTTTTCTTCTATCTTTGTCTTACTGTCTGTATCTCTGTCTTTACTCTTTCTCACAGAAAAGAGAGAGAGAGAAAGGAGAAAGAGAGAGAGAGAGGGGGGGGCTACACAGACAGAGCCTGTATTAATACGTAGCTATGTGCCTGTGCGCGCGTGCGCGCATTTGTATGTGTGTGTGTCTGCGGTCTGCGTGCGTGCGTGTGTGCGTGCGTGCGTGCGTGTGCGCGTGTGTGTGCGTGCGTGTGTGTGTGTGTGTATCTGGGCGTCTGTGTGTGTCAGACAGAGTGAGAATGAGAAAGAGACAGGGGGAGATAACTGAAGAGACTGTGTGTGTGTGTGTGTGTGTGTGTATGTGTGCCTGTCACTGTGTGCGTGCGTGTGTGTGTGTGCTATGAAGTGTGTACGTGTGCGTTCAGCAGTAGCGTCCCCTGCTCAAACTGAAACGAACGAATTGTGAATCACGTGCTTGCTAGGCTCTGACTTCCCCCACCCCACACCATCCCGCCCTCCCTCGCTGTGGGAAAACCGGCGCGATCGATTCAACTCTTTTACGATGTGTGAGAAAGGGTGGGTGGTGTTTTGAAGGTGGTGGGGGGGAGAGGGGGGGGGTTGAAGGTGGTGGGGGGGAGGGGGGTGTTTTGAAGGTGGTGGGGGTTGGGTGGTGTTTTGAAGGTGGTGGGGGTTGGGTGGTGTTTTGAAGGTGGTGGGGGTTGTTTTGCAGGTGGTGGGGGTGGTTGGTGTTTTGAAGGTGGTGGGTGGTGGGGTGTTTTGAAGGTATTGGGAGTGGGTGGTGTTTTGAAGGTGGTGGGGGGTGGGTGGTGTTTTGAAGGTATTGGGGGTGGGGGGTGTTTTGAAGGTGTTAGGGGGGGTGGGGGGTGTTTTGAAGGTGTTAGGGGGGTGGGGGGTGTTTTGAAGGTGTTAGGGGGGTGGGTGGTGTTTTGAAGGTGTTAGGGGGGTGGGGGGTGTTTTGAAGGTGTTAGGGGGGTGGGGGGTGTTTTGAAGGTGTTAGGGGGGTGGGTGGTGTTTTGAAGGTGTTAGGGGGGTGGGGGGTGTTTTGAAGGTGTTAGGGGGGTGGGGGGTGTTTTGAAGGTGTTAGGGGGGTGGGGGGTGTTTTGAAGGTGTTAGGGGGGTGGGGGGTGTTTTGAAGGTGGTGGGGGGGAGGGGGTGTTTTGAAGGTGTTGGGGGTGGGTGGTGTTTTGAAGGTGTTAGGGGGGTGGGGGGTGTTTTAAAGGTGTTAGGGGGGTGGTTGGTGTTTTAAAGGTGTTAGGGGGGTGGTTGGTGTTTTAAAGGTGTTAGGGGGGTGGGTGGTGTTTTGAAGGTGGTGGGGTGCGTGGTGTTTTGAAGGTGTTGGGGGGTGGGGGATGTTTTTAAGGTGGTGGGGGGTGGGTGGTGTTTTGAAGGTGGTGGGGGTGGGTGGTGTTTTGAAGGTGTTGGGGGGTGAGGAGTGTTTTTAAGGTGGTGGGGGGTGGGTGGTGTTTTGAAGGTGGTGGGGGTGGGTGGTGTTTTGAAGGTGGTGGGGGGTGTTTTGAAGGTGTTGGGGGGTGGGGGCTGTTTTGAAGGTGGTGGGGGTGGTTGGTGTTTTGAAGGTGGTGGGGGGTGGGGGTGTTTTGAAGGTGTTAGGGGGGTGGGGGGTGTTTTGAAGGTGTTAGGGGGGTGGGAAGTGTTTTGAAGGGGGTGGGGGTGGGGGGGGGGGGTGTTTTGAAGGGGAAGATGCGAATGA
>NC_134901.1:36717971-36727971 GCF_041734735.1 Babylonia areolata | reverse complement strand
TGTGTGTGAGTATATATATATATATATATATATATATATATATATATATATATATGTGTGTGTGTGTGTGTGTGTGTGTGTGTGTGTGTGTGTGTGTGTGTGTGCGTATGTAATATATATATATATATATATATATATATATATATATATATATATATATGTGTGTGTGTGTGTGTGTGTGTGTGTGTGTGTGTGTGAGAATCAGAATCAGAATCAGATTTTATCTGTCATCAAAACCCAGCAGGTTTTCAAGACACAGTCACAAAGAGTCAATGTCTCTTCTCTAAACAGTTGTGGATACAGTGAAACTTAAGTCCAACTGGACTTCATCAAGTTTCATGGGCAACATCCACATGTCTTCCCCTGTGTTCTTTCCATTCAGTTTCGTTCCTCAGATGGGAAAATCGTAAATTTGTTTAAATAATAATAATAATAATAATGATGGATACTTATATAGCACTCTATCTCGTAGAAATCTGCTCTAGGTGCTTTACAAAAAACAACAACCCCCCCACCCCACCACACCCAAAAAAAAAACACAAAAAAACAACAACTAATATTTGTATTTGTATTTCTTTTTATCGCAACTGATTTCTCTGTGTGAAATTCGGGCTGCTCTCCCCTGGGAGAGCGCGTCGCTACACTACAGCGCCACCCTTTTTTTTTTCTTTTTTTTTCTCCTGCGTGCAGTTTTATTTGTTTTTCCTATCGAAGTGGATTTTTCTACATAATTTTGCCAGGAACAACACTTTTGTTGCCGTGGGTTCTTTTACGTGCGCTAAGTGCATGCTGCATACGGGACCTCGGTTTATCGTCTCATCCGAATGACTAGCGTCCAGACCACCACTCAAGGTCTAGCGGAGGGGGAGAAAATATCGGCGGCTGAGCCGTGATTCGAACCAGCGCGCTCAGATTCTCTCGCTTCCTATGCGGACGCGTTACCTCTAGGCCATTACTCCACTTAATAACATTGTAATATATACTCCACATTTCTTCCCCTCCACTCTTTGACTGGCCTTCTTTACGTCTCTTGACTGGGGAAGAAATGTAGAGTATATATTACAATATCAATAACCAATTTATAAGGTTTTTTTCTGTCTTATAAACGGAAAAGCACAGCCCTGGGAAGAATATGGATATGGGCACTGCCGCTTCATGTGTGCGCGCGCAGCTTCCACGTGTTAGCGTATGGATAACATTATGATGCAGAAGCAATGAAGTAAAACGAAATGACCAACAGCAACAATAAACAGCGATTTTCGTTGTGCACTGACACACGTCGAAAGCAATCAGTCATCGTCAAAATAACACCGCGGCTCCTCAGTGGCAGACCTCAGAGCGGAAACGGAAACAATTGACAGTGAAGGACAAGCTTCCTGTCTGCTGTTGGAATGCAGACAACGGAATCCACCCACTTCAAAAACGTTCCACGCATCCGCCAACATTCATTATTTGTATTTGTATTTGTTTTTATCACAACAGATTTCTCTGTGTGATATTCGGGCTGCTCTCCCCAGGGAGAGCGCGTCGCTACACTAAAGCGCTACCCCCCTTTTTTTTTTTCCCCTGCGTGCAGTTTTTATTTGTTTTTCCTATCGAAGTGGGTTTTTCTACAGAATTTTGCCAGGAACAACCCTTTTGTTGCCGTGGGTTCTTTTACATGCGCTAAGTGCATGCTGCACACGGGACCTCGGTTTATCGTCTCATCCGAATGACTAGCGTCCAGACCACCACTCAAGGTCTAGCGGAGGGGGAGAAAATATCGGCGGCTGAGCCGTGATTCGAACCAGCGCGCTCAGATTCTCTCGCTTCCTATGCGGACGCGTTAACTCTAGGCCATCACTCCATAACTGAACAACCAAAACAAAACCAATAAGAAAACTGGTGCAAAATCATTCTGGCTGACTCCGTGAAATGTAATGTTGTGTTATTAGTAATATGTAAGCTTGTTTTGCCCCAGATACTGTACCTGTACCTTATATCATTAGCCTGTGTGAGCTGTGGACTCGTGTGCCAGTGCGTTGCGTCTTCACCGCTTACGTACAGCCGTTCTGATGGTAGGCTATGGCTTCGTACTTTGTTTTCACTAATTTCCGTCACACACACACACACACACACACACACACACACACACACACACACACACACACACACACACACGGACGTATGCATGCACAGACACTGAGACAGACAGACAGACAGATAGATCGATACATACATACATAGACACACAGAAAGATATATAGATACATAGACAGACAGACAGATAGATACATAGATACACAGATACATAGACAGACAGAAAGATACTACAGATACATAGACAGACAGACAGATAGATACATAGATACACAGATACATAGACAGACAGAAAGATACTACAGATACATAGACAGACAGACAGATAGATACATAGACAGAAAGATAGATACAAACATACATACATGGACAGACAGACAGAAAGAAGGAAAGATAGATAGATAGGCAGACAGAAAAACAGATATATAGACAGTTACAAAGACAGACACAAAGATACCCCTAAAGCCAAGGAGCGTGAGCTGATTACCCACCGTAGCATGTGTGTTAATACCTTCAACGTTAGCTATGTCAACACGAAAAATATCAATAAACTGATCACTCAGTGTGACATAAAAACAAAACAAAACGGCAGTTAACCCTTTCACCGCCAGTCTGTTTAGAGTACAAAATCCCCTTGTTGTATAAACACAGAAAAGACAGTGGCTAAGAATAGCTGGGGATTCCCCCTGTGATATATAGAAAATACGGCCTATCCTACCACCGAACATTAATAGCAGTAGGTTCATGGATAAGAGACCAGTGAATGGTCACCTTTCAGTGACACTCATGGGTCCTGGTAATCCTGCAGTTTAGAATACTAAACTCAGGGGCCGTTAAAATGAAAAAGTAGAAGGTGTTTTAGACTGACTTCGATGCGCTGAGTCGAATGCAACCCTCAGCTAAGCTCTAAGACCACTCCTTTTGCCACGAAACTGGATCAAATGCACGGTAAGTAGTACTCCTTCCCGACCTGCACGCCATTTTGACGTAAACACCACGTCACCAGCAATCAAAATGGCTCGCCGATAGTTGCTCGGGAAGTGACCGACTGAGTTTACTATTTATTATGTCTCTGTTTCATTGACAAGGAGTGGCCGTAGAGCTTAGCTGAGGGTTGCATTCGACTCAGCGCATCAAGGTCAGTCTAAAACAACCTCTATTTTTTCATTTGAACGGCCCCCTGAGTTTAGTATTCTAAACTGCAGGATTACCATGGGTCCTCTACCATGCCTGTGCATAAATGCGAGCTTGGCGGTGAAAGGGTTAAAGCGGAAAACAATTAAAACAAAGCTGGGCACTCAGGCTTTTGTTTCAGGCAGAATTTATAGGGGTTTTTTTTTCACACAAGTGTTCTTACCTCATCTTTCTTCAGAAAAAAAATCCCACATGCAGACATTTCTCCTGCGGTGAACTTTCTCTTCAACCACGGCACGTGAAATCGTCAATGAGATAAAAGTGACTGTCACGCCAACTTTGTCGTGACCGCCGCCGTTTGTGAGAACACAGTGCAGTGTTGAGTATTTTTGCAGTTCAATAACCCACAGTCCGCTGTTCCATTCCAGTCTCTTGACAGATAATAACGCCAAAAGAAGATGTCGTTTCACTGTCAAACTATTCATTCGTTTATTCAAGAACTCACCAAGCTGCCACTGAACTGGTTTGCGCAACCGGACATTTTGTTAATAAAGGGAGGGTACTCTTAAATAGTTCATATTTTCATGCAATGCACAGAGTTACCCCGCTCCATTCGATGTAGATGGAAGAGGCTGGCTCGACTTCCTGGCGCTTTGAAATGTTTATTCATTCATCTATCAATGTATCTATATATCTATTTATCTATCTGTTTATTCATTCATTCATGTAGTCATGTATCAATTAATTAATTAATTAATTAATTAATTCATCCATTTATTTATTCATTTATTTATTTATTTATTTATTTGTGCGTCTGCGTCTTGCACTGTTTTCTCATCAGCAGTTCTGAGCCATTGACGTTTCACCGTTCGCGAACGACTTCCACGATGATATCTGTTTATCTCTTTATTCATCTGTTCATTTATTTATTTATTCATTTATTTATCTATTTATTTATTTGGGTTGATTGTGTGTTGGAGAGAGAAATTGTGTGCCTCTCTCTATGGATAAGTGGGGTGGGGGTGTTCTTGTGAGTGACATTACACCCTTGACGTGAAAATGTGAGTGTACATCCTTGACGTTATAATGTGAGTGAGTGTACACCTTTGACGTTATAATGTGAGTGAGTGTACAACCTTGACATTATAATGTGAGTGAGTGTACACCTTTGACGTTATAATGTGAGTAACTGTACACCCTTGACGTTATAATGTGAGTGAGTGTACAATCTTTACGTTATAATGTGAGTGAGTGTACATCCTTGACTTTCTTGTATGGGTGACTGTATACCCTTAACGTTATAATATGAGTGAGTGTACAACCTTTATGTTACGAATGAGTGTACACCAAAGGCGTTATAATGTGAGTGACTGTACACTCTTGACGTTATAATGTGAGTGACCCCTGACGTTATAATGTGAGTGGGTGTACACTCTTGACTTTCTTGTATGGGTGACTGTATACCCTTAACGTTATAATGTGAGTGAGTGTACAACCTTCACGTTATGAATGAGTGTATACCAATGACGTTATAATGCGAGTGAGTGTACATCCCTTGATGTTATAGTGTGAGTGAGTGTACAGTGACCCTTGACTTCCCTCACGTTATAGAGTGAGTGTGTGTACACATTTGACGTTATAATGTGAGTGAATGCGCACCCCTGACGTTATAATGTGAGTGAGTTTACACCTTTTACGTTATAATGTGAGTGAGTGTACACTCTTGACGTTATAATGTGAGTGACTGTACACTCTTGACGTTATAATGTGAGTGACTGTACACTCTTGACGTTATAATGTGAGTGACTGTACAACCTTGACTTTCTTGTATGGGCGACTGTATACCCTTGACGTTATAATGTGAGTGAGTGTACAACCTTTACGTTACGAATGAATGTACACCAAAGACGTTATAATGTGAGTGACTGTGCACTCTTGACGTTATAATGTGAGTGACCCCTGACGTTATAATGTGAGTGAGTGTACACTCTTGACTTTCTTGTATGGGTAACTGTATACCCTTGACGTTATGATGTGAGTGAGTGTACAACCTTTACGTTATAGTGTGAGCGACTGTACATTCTTGAAGTTATAATGTGAGTGACTGTACACTCTTGACGTTATGTGAGTGACTGTACGTCTTTGATGTTATAATGTGAGTGACTGTACACTCTTGACGTTATAATGTGACTGACTGTACACCCTTGACGTTATTATGTGAGTGAGTGTACACCTTTGACGTTATAATGTGAGTGACTGTACGTGTTTGACGTTATAATGTGAGTGACTGTAAACTCTTGACGTTATGTGAGTGACTGTACACCTTTGATGTTATAATGTGAGTGACTGTACACCTTTGACGTTATAATGTGAGTGACTGTACACTCTTGACGTTATGTGAGTGACTGTACGCCTTTGACGTTATAATGTGAGTGACTGTACACTCTTAACGACGTTATAATGCGAGTGACTGTACAATCTTAACGTTATAATGTAAGTGTACACCCTTGACTTTCTTGTATGGGTGACTGTATACCCTTAACGTTATAATGTGAGTGTGTACAACCTTTGCGTTATGAATGAGTGTACACCAATGACGTTATAATGCGAGTGTACATCCCCTGATGTTATAATGTGAGTGAGTGTACACCCTTGATGTTATCGTGTAAGTGTACATCCTTGACATTATGAGAGTTACAGTACAGTGTGTGCATGCGTGCGTGCGTGTGTGTGTGTGTGTGTGTGTGTGTGTTGCATGTATGAATCAACTTCGAGGTCCGCGTTCATACGTCCGCATTATACAAGCATTATTTGGCTTTCATTCTTTCCAAGGCTTTTCGTGCACGCGCGCGCGCACACACACACACACACAGAGGCACTAATCTATGGTTTTTATTGAGGAATATCACATGGAGAGTACAACAGTAACAACGAAAGAATCACCGCAATAACAACGGAACGGTCAAGACAATTACACATTCTCCTTTCCAACTTGTACATGGCATGTTCTCGACTCTGAACAGAGAGCTTGTCAGGTCAGAATTGGTTGACAATACCCTCTCAATACATAGCTCCAATGTACAAAGCATTCTGTGTGTTCTGCACCTGTAATAATACAACCAGTTCGATTCAGTAACTGCAAGAACGTACACATGTATTGGAAACATCAGCCTAGTTTGGTTCTGTTGGTTCAGATTAAAAAAAAAAAAAAAAGTAAGTTGCCTGTCACTGACTTTCACGCGATATTTAAAACCTTATACCTACGACATCGATATACGAACTTGTTTTTTGGGGGGGTTGTTTTTCTCAAAAAGAAACAGAACATGTTGACGAACAACATGCCTGTATTCAGTTTTTTTTAATACTTGAAATATTCTCGCCAATGGTTGCCTTTAGAGACGTTTTAAGGGTTTGGGGGGTATAAGCATAAATCCCTATATTATGAAGACATCTAAAGACATGATATGTTAAGAACCACGTGAGTGTCATCTGTATCATTATTGACCCATACGATCTGTCTTGCGATAAACACCGCAACAAAACAGTCCGCTGAAGTGGAGCAACTTTAAAAAAATGTTTTGTTGTTGTTGTTGTTGTTGTTGCCCGTATTGGACGAAACGTCGATCCTTGATTAATTAAATCCGTTTCCTGAACGATACTACAAGCTTGTAAGCGTACCGTCCACAAAGGTGACAGTACTCTGTCCAGACTGCATCGTCACAGGAGGTTCAAACTCAAAATAGCGTGCCATCCCCGAAAACGGAGTATGACTGCCTACATGGTGGAGTAAAAAAACAAAACAAACAAAACGGTCATGCACGTAAAAGCCTACTCGTGAGCGTTGGAGTCGCAGCCCATGAAGAAGAAGAAGGAAGGAGAAGGAAGAAGAAGAAGAAGGAAGAAGAAGACGAAGAAGAAGAAAGAGAAGAAGAAGAAGAAAGAGAAGAAGAAGAAGAAAGAGAAGACGAAGAAGAAGAAGAAGGAAGAAGAAGAAGGAAGGAGAAGAAGAAGAAGAAGGAAGGAGAAGGAAGAAGAAGAAGAAGGAAGGAGAAGAAGGAAGGAGAAGAAGAAGAAGAAGGAAGGAGAAGACGAAGAAGAAGGAAGAAAATGAAGAAGGAAGAAGAAGAAGGAAGGAGAAGGAAGAAGACGAAGAAGAAAGAAGACGAAGAAGAAGAAGAAGGAAGGAAGAAGAAGAAGACGAAGAAGAAGAAGGAAGAAGAAGAAGGAAGGAGAAGAAGAAGAAGAAGGAAGGAGAAGAAGAAGAAGAAGGAAGGAGAAGAAGAAGAAGAAGAAGAAAGGAGAAGAAGAAGAAGAAGGAAGGAGAAGGAAGAAGAAGACGAAGAAGAAGGAAGGAGAAGAAGAAAGGAGAAGAAGAAGAAGAAGAAGGAAGGAGAAGACGAAGGAAGGAGAAGGAAGAAGAAGACGAAGAAGAAGAAAGGAGAAGACGAAGAAGAAGAAGGAAGAAGAAGACGAAGAAGAAGAAGAAGAAGGAGGAAGAAGAAGAAGGAAGGAGAAGAAGAAGAAGAAGGAAGGAGAAGGAAGAAGAAGAAGGAAGGAGAAGAAGAAGAAGAAGGAAGGAGAAGGAAGAAGAAGAAGACGAAGAAGAAGAAAGAGAAGAAGAAGAAGAAGAAGAAGGAAGAAGAAGAAGAAGAAGAAGAAGAAGAAGAAGAAGAAAACATGTGGCAAGAATCAAGGAACTGTGCAGGGAAAGAACAGCAACAAATGTCAGAATGCCAAAAAACCAAGGGGCGAAGAACAACAACAACAACACACACACACCCAAAGTTGTGTAAGTCGTGATCCACAAGTGACAGACATTTTCCATGAAGCTTTGTGATGACGAACACTGGTAAACCAGACAGACAGACAGACAGACAGAGCGAGCCTGGGCACGTGTCCATCTCTTTTCTCCACACACACAGCATGAGGTGGGAGGGAAGAGGGAGGGGGTGGGGGTGGGTGGGTTGGCGGTGGTGGAGGACTTTTGCCACATGCTGGATAATCCACAAATTATACAAACCATAGTCCTGCTGGTATAAAAACAACAACAACAACAACAAAACCCAACAAAAAACAAAAACAAAAACACACAACAACTACAGTGATGATGGACACTCATTCATCTACACTTGAGGTCAAAATCCGTCAGACAACAATACTCATGAAACAGATGTAAGCTATGTACACTATGGACAGACATCAGTCTTGAATGTCTCCAAACTCTTCTCAATACTGCTCATCATATCGTTCTATTTCCAGACGAGGAGAAGTATTTTGCACCGAGGTTCATTTGTTCGAGTATCTCCCAGGATGTGCTATAATAAAATAAATAAATAAATAAATAAATAAATAATAAATAAAAAGAAGAAGAAGAAAGAATACATTGCCACTGTGCAACGCCGATTTCATACCACGAACGAAAACCTATGTTTATATCATTTTATCTGATTCTATTTCATTTCATTTTTATCTTATCTTATTCTATGAAACTTCCATCTATTGCACAAACATACAGTACATACCAGTTCGTTTAACTCGCGAAGGGAAATACACACTTGGCAACTTGTAAAACTATTGCTCCAGTACATGCAATCCAGGATACCAACAACAAAACAAACCCAAAAAATACCAAACAAAGTCTTGATCGGAGAACTCTCTCGTGGGGGGTAAAGGAGACCACGGGGCCCCATGCAACAGACGGGTTCAAAGACCAGCTGAAGCATCAGCTGGCACGGGGCAGCATCGATCACCGTGACCGGAAGGGGCTGACGTCTGATTGGAACGGCTGAAGAGAGACCGTCCGGAGTGGTGTGATGTGACCAGCTGTGAGAAGTCCATCAGGGAAGTTGTAGAGGAAAGACGATGAAGGAGAAGAAGAAGAAGAGGAAGAAGAAGAGGAGAGGAGGAGGAGAAGAGGAATAAGAAAGAGGAGGAGGAGGAAGGGAGGAGGAAGAAGATAAGAAGAAGCAGAAGCAGGGAGGAGGAGGGCAAAGAAGATGATGATGATGAAGAAGAAAAAGGAGGAGAGGAAGAAGAAGAAGGAGGAGGAGGAGGAGAGGAAGAAGAAAAAGGAGGAGAAGGATGGGGAGGAGGAGGAAGAGGAGGAGCAGGGGTGAAAAAGAAGAAGGGTTAGGAGGAAGTGGTGGAAGTGGAGAAGATGGAGGTGGGAGGAGAAGGAAGAGGGGGAGAAGAAGAAGAAGAGGAGCAAGAGGAGGAGGGTGGAAGAAGGAAGGAAGGAAGGAAGGTGCCCGGCAGTCTCCTACAGGTCCAGTCGATACCTGTTCTTCCTCCTCAAGTTCCTCCTACAGACACCAGAAACCACACCGCCACTGACCAACATCTTCCCACTGATCTTGGTACGCCAAGAAACGGCCATCATCATCATCATCATCATCACCACCACCACCAGACCACCACCATCATCACCATGATCACCATCATCATCATCATCATGTGGAAATAAAACAAGTTTCAAGTTTACTCAGTCGATAACCGGTCATGACAAACACAGGGACAGAACGCCGATTGGGGGACACGGTGACGACACAAATTCTTCAACAAAATACCTTCTGAAACATCCTCGTATGAATAATATGCTACAGACGTATTCAACGCGTCCCAAGCAGAACAGAATGGAATCTAAAACAACATCTATCCAGAGCGCTTGTGATGAAACGGTCAAAACGCCATTATCGCCAGGGACTGAGCACGGATGTCCTCAGATGTGAAACGCTTTCAGATGTTTGAAGAAAATGTACCTCTACGAGAGCAGTGCACCAATGTCAAG
>NC_134901.1:36707971-36712971 GCF_041734735.1 Babylonia areolata | reverse complement strand
TCTGCCCCCTTTCCCCTCCAAGCAACACTCACACAGAAACAGACACACACAGACTGTCTTCAAACAGACTCTGCCCCCTTTCCCCTCCAAGCAACACTCACACAGACAGACAGAAACAGACACACACAGTCTGTCTTCAAACACAGACTCTGCCCCCTTTCCCCTCCAAGCAACACTCACACAGACAGACAGAAACAGACACACACAGTCTGTCTTCAAACACAGACTCTGCCCCCTTTCCCCTCCAAGCAACACTCACACAGACAGACAGAAACAGACACACACAGACTGTCTTCAAACACAGACTCTGCCCCCTTTCCCCTCCAAGCAACACTCACACAGACAGACAGAAACAGACACACACAGTGTGTCTTCAAACACAGACTCTGCCCCCTTTCCCCTCCAAGCAACACTCACACGGACAGACAGAAACAGACACACACAGTCTGTCTTCAAACACAGACTCTGCCCCCTTTCCCCTCCAAGCAACACTCACACGGACAGACAGAAACAGACACACACAGTCTGTCTTCAAACACAGACTCTGCCCCCTTTCCCCTCCAAGCAACACTCACACGGACAGACAGAAACAGACACACACAGTCTGTCTTCAAACACAGACTCTGCCCCCTTTCCCCTCCAATCAACACTCACACAGACAGACAGAAACAGACACACACAGTCTGTCTTCAAACAGACTCTGCCCCCTTTCCCCTCCAAGCAACACTCACACAGACAGACAGAAACAGACACACACAGTGTGTCTTCAAACACAGACTCTGCCCCCTTCCCCCTCCAAGCAACACTCACACAGACAGACAGAAACAGACACACACAGTCTGTCTTCAAACACAGACTCTGCCCCCCTTTCCCCTCCAAGCAACACTCACACAGACAGACAGAAACAGACACACACAGTCTGTCTTCAAACACAGACTCTGCCCCCTTTCCCCTCCAAGCAACAAACACTCACATGGTATCGCCGGACATATTTCTTCTGCTTGATCTCATCATGCTCCCACTCCGGGGAAATGCACAGCGCTAGCCGCTGTAACACACAACCACCACACAGGTCACACACATCTTGGCTCATCAGCCTGTGAAGAACCGAAAGTAAAACGAAAAAAAAAAAAAAACCCACAAAAAAACACCCCCCAAAATGTAAATAGGTAAATAAATAAATGAATAAATAAATATATAGATAAATAAATAAATACGTAAATAATGAATGAATGAATGAATGAATATATAAATTAAAAAAACAACGTAAATAGGTAAATAAATAAATGAATAAATATATATATATATAAATAAACAGGTAAATAATGAATGAATGAATGAATAGACAGACAGATAGATAGATAGACAGATATAGATAGGTAAATAGATAAACAGATTTATAAAAACAGCAACAAAGAACCAAGCAAGCAAGCGAACGAGCGAGTGAGTGAGTGAGTAACTAACTAAATGAATGAATAATTACATACATGAATAAATCAATAAATAAGTAAATCAAAGTATAGATAGATAAATGAATGAATGAATGAATGAATAAATAAAAGAAACACGCTGGTTTACGACTCTCTCCACACGACCTGCATAGTATCATCAATGTGTGGAGTGATGGCCAAGAGGTAACGCGTCCGCCTAGGAAGCGAGAGAATCTGAGCGCGCTGGTTCGAATCACACCTCAGCCGCCGATATTTTCTCCCCCTCCATTAGACCTTGAGTGGTGGTCTGGACGCTAGTCATTCGGATGAGACGATAAACCAAGGTCCCGTATGCAGCATACACTTAGCGCACGTAAAAGAACCCACGGCAACAAAAGGGTTGTTCCTGGCAAAATTCTGTCGAAAAATCCACTTCGATAGCAAATACAAATAAAACTGCAGGCAGGAAAAAAAAGAAGAAAAAAAAAAGGGTGGCGCTGTAGTGTAACGACGCGCTCTCCCTGGGGGAGAGCAGCCCGAATTTCACACAAGAGAAATCTGTTGTGATAAAAAAAGAATTACAAATACAAATACTTTACAGTCTATGGACATTCGTGGGCGCAATATAACATGTGCACCCGTTGCGCAAGTGTGACACACACTGATGTGTGGTTAAGTAATATGTGCGTACGTGCGTGCGTGCGTGCGTGCGTGCGAGCGTGTGTGCGCCGTGAGAAGGGGTGGGTAGCATGGCTGGTTGTGTGTGCTTGGAGTTCCAGTTTTCACAGAACGAGTGTACAGGTTTGGTGGGTGTGTTTTCGTGTGATTTGTGTCACTGGAAGAACTATGTGACACTGGAGACGAACACCACCAGAATTTCCTGTTCTTCATCAGTTTCTTTTTCAACATTTCAAAATAATTCACCGCAAAACGTATGCAGCTATCACGACATGATTTCAAAGTTATACCTGCAAAATACGTTTATTTCATGTTTATATGTGTGTGTGTGTGTGTGTGTGTGTGTGTGTGTGTGTGTGTGTGTGTGTGTGTGTGTGTGTGTTCAGTTGTGAAGCGATGAAAGATATTTGGGGAATTTTACAGACAGACAGACAGACAGATATTAACGGAAGGAGAAACAGGCAAAGAAACAAAATGTGGGGCGGGAGGGAACATTGTTAATGTCTGCTACCATGGTGGACAACGCGAGAACACGATAAAATCATGGGAGGCAATCCAATCCAAATATACACGTCACCGGATCGCGAGTTGTTTCCCTTACGTCTCAGCCACAGCTCCATTGCCCGTGGTGCGACAGGGGGTACTGTCTCTTGGAGTGTTCCCGGAGTGATGGCATAGCCGGGTACACCCCCTCACCCCCCTCCTCCCTCATAACCACCACCAACCCCCTCCCACTCCACATCCCACCCCACCACACACACCCACATCGTTGAGGGTACCCAGGGTGGTGATGATCTTGAAGAGGGCATAGCTGTGTACACCCCCTTGCCGCCCCCCACCCCCACCCCATGCCCCCTGTAAGCCCACGATTTCTCACAAAATCCTACGTAGGGGGTGCCCCTCAAAGTGAGAGAAATCGTGGAAGGGGAACAACCAGGGATTTCTCGCAATGCAGAAATTGTGGGCTTACACCCCCATCGCCCCACCTCTTTGAGGGTACCTGGTGTGGTGATGATCTTGAAGAGGTCATAGCCAGGTACACAATCTTCCCCATACCCCAACCAAACACCCCACACACCCGCGTCCTCCAGGGTACCCGGGGTGGTGATGATCTTGTAGAGGACACAGCTGGTTGCATCCTCCCAGACCACCACCGCCCCAATCGCCCCCCCCCCGTCCCCCCCCTCCACACACACCTCTTTGAGGGTGATGATCTTGTAAAGGGCATGGCCAGGTACATCCCCTTCCCCCCCCCCCCCAAAGTTCTCCCTACACACCCCCGAACCTCCAAACCAAACCCCTACCCTACCCTACCCAACCCAACACACACCTCTTTGAGGGTACCCGGGGTGATGGTGATGATCTTGTAGAGGGCAGAGCCGGGTACACCATCTTCCCCCTACCACATCATCCCAACTCCACCCAACACACACCTCTTTGAGGGTACCCGGGGTGGTGCAGACCTTGTAGAAGGCATAGCCAGGTACACCTTCTTTCCCCTACCACATTCTCCATTACCATCTCTTTGAGGGTACCCGGGGTGATGCAGACCTTGTAGAGGGCATACCCAGGTACACCTTCCTCCCTACCACATTCTCCATTACCATCTCTTTGAGGGTACCCGGGGTGATGCAGACCTTGTAGAGGGCATACCCAGGTACACCTTCCTCCCTACCACATCCTCCATTACCATCTCTTTGAGGGTACCCGGGGTGGTGCAGACCTTGTAGAGGGCATACCCAGGTACACCTTCCTCCCTACCACATCCTCCATTACCATCTCTTTGAGGGTACCCGGAGTGGTGCAGACCTTGTAGAGGGCATACCCAGGTACACCTTCCTCCCTACCACATCCTCCATTACCATCTCTTTGAGGGTACCCGGAGTGGTGCAGACCTTGTAGAGGGCATACCCAGGTACACCTTCCTCCCTACCACATCCTCCATTACCATCTCTTTGAGGGTACCCGGAGTGGTGCAGACCTTGTAGAGGGCATACCCAGGTACACCTTCCTCCCTACCACATCCTCCATTACCATCTCTTTGAGGGTACCCGGGGTGGTGCAGACCTTGTAGAGGGCATACCCAGGTACACCTTCCTCCCTACCACATCCTCCATTACCATCTCTTTGAGGGTACCCGGGGTGGTGCAGACCTTGTAGAGGGCATACCCAGGTACACCTTCCTCCCTACCACATCCTCCATTACCATCTCTTTGAGGGTACCCGGGGTGGTGCAGACCTTGTAGAGGGCATACTCAGGTACACCTTCCTCCCTACCACATCCTTCATTACCCACCTCTTTGAGGGTACCCGGGGTGATGATGACCTTGTAGAGGGCGTAGCCGGGTATCATCAGCATGGACGACATCGCTATGCACCAGCCCAGCACGTTGGCGTAGTACGGGTACACGTAGGTGCCGTCCGCCGTGCTATAGGCCAGGGGTAGGTAGGAGATGATGCTGGAGATGACGATGATCTGTGGACAGAGAGACAAGAGAAAGGGAAGCAGGTGATATAGGTAGGTAGGTAGGTAGGTAGATGATGATGCTGGGGATGACGACGATCTGCAGACTAGGTAGGTATGTAGGAGTTGGTGATGATTATCTGCAGAGAGACGAGAGAAAGAGATAAACAGGTAAGATAGGTAATAGGTAGGTGGGTAGGTTAGGTATGTAGGAGATGATGCTGGAGATGACGATGATCTGTAGACAGAGACGAGAGAGAGAGAGAGGGAAGCAGGTGAGACAGGTAATAGGTAGGTGGGTAGGTAGGTATGCAGGAGATGATGCTGGAGATGACGATGACCTGCAGAGAGACGAGAGAGAGAGAGAGAGAGAGAGAGAGAGGGGGGGGGGGGACGGGTGAGACAGGTAATAGGTAGGTAGGTTAGGT
>NC_134901.1:36700471-36702971 GCF_041734735.1 Babylonia areolata | reverse complement strand
AGAGAGAGGGGAGAGAGAGGGGGAGAGAGAGAGAGAGAGAGGGGAGAGAGAGAGACAGAGAGAGGAGAGAAGCAGAGATGGAGAGAGCGAGAGAGATACGGGTGTGTGTTTGTGGTGGGGCGGAGGGGAGGGGGAGGGGGGAGGGCGATGAGAGGGGAGGGGGGGGGGGGTGGGGGGGAAAGAGAAGGTAAATGACGAGATAGAGAGCGGAGGGATGTGTGGGTGGGTGGGGAGGGGCGGGGGGTGGGGGGGGGGAATGTATAGACAAAGAGAGGGAAAGAAGTGAAGGTAGACAGACAGGAACAGTGGAAGGGGGAATGGATGTATTTGTATTTGTATTTCTCTTTTTATCACAACAGATTTCTCTGTGTGAAATTCGGGCTGCTCTTCCCAGGGAGAGCGCGTCGCTACACTACAGCGCCCCCCCCCCCCCCTTTTTTTTTCTCTTTTTTTTTTTCCTGCGTGCAGTTTTATTTGTTTTCCTATCGAAGTGGGATTTCCTACAGAATTTTGCCAGGAACAACCCCTTTGTTGCCGTGGGTTCTTTTATGTGCGCTAAATGCATGCTGCACACTGGACCTCGGTTTATCGTCTCATCCGAATGACTTGGCGTCCAGACCACCACTCAAGGTCTAGTGGAGGGGGAGAAAATATCGGCGGCTGAGCCGTGATTCGAACCAGCCCGCTCAGACTCTCTCGCTTCCTAAGCGGACGCGTTACCTCTAGGCAATCTAGAAAGGGAGAAGATAGAGAGAGAGAGAGGGGGGGGGGGGAGATATATAGCTAGATAGATAGCTAGATATATAGCTAGATAGATAGCTAGAGGACCGAAAAAGACAAAGAGAGACAGACAGACACATAAAGAGGAGGGAAGATAGATACATAGGGAAAAGTGGAGGAAAACATATACATATATATATATATATATATATATATACAGAAAGAGAGAAAGAGAGAGAGAAACACACACACACAGTCACACACACACACACACACACACACACACATATATATATATATATATATGTATGTATACTAGACGGGCGCAATAGCCGAGTGGTCAAAGAGTTGGACTTTCAATCTGAGGGTCCCAGGTTCGAATCACAGTGACGGCGCCTGGTGGGTAAAGGGTGGAGGCTTTTACGATCTCCCAGGTCAACATATGTGCAGACCTGCTTAGTGCCTGAACCCCCTTCGTGTGTAAACGCAAGCAGAAGATCAAATACGCACGTTAACGATCCTGTAATCCATGTCAGCGTTCGGCGGATTATGGAAACAAGAACATACCCAGCATGCACACTCCCGAAAGCGGAGTATGACTGCCTACATGGCAGGGTAAAAACGGTCATACACGTAAAAGCCCACTCGTGCACATACGAGTGAACGTGGGAGTTGCAGCCCACGAACGCAGAAGAAGAAGAAGAAGATGTATATACTAACGGCGGAGTCAATGCCCAGTGTCAGCAGCATGAAGAAGAAGATGATGGCCCACCATGTGGACCCAGGCAAGGTGGCGATGGCCTCCGGGTACACGTTAAACACCAACCCTGGGCCTGCACACAGACCACCCCACTCAGCTGCTGATGATAACCCCTGATGATGGTGTTAATGTTAATAGAGATACAGCTACCACTGAGACCAACAACAAGAACGTCGACGACGACGACGACGACACTTTTACCATCACTACTACAACTACTACTAATAATAATGATAATAATACTGATGATGATGATGATGATGATGGTGATGGCGATGATGATTCTGATGATAATGATGATGATGACGATGAAGACCAAGATGATGACGACGATGACGATGACGATAACGAGGATGACGACGACGATGATGATCATGACGACGACAACGACAATGATGACGATGATGATGATTGACAGGTGGCAGGAATGGCTCACATTCAATGGCTACCTGGGAGTTGCCTTTGTGGGACTCGCTGGACATGTAACCCAGGGATGATGATGATGATGATGGTGATGATGATGGTGACAATGATGCTGCTGATGATGACGATGATAAAGAAGATGATGATGACTGACAGGTGGTACATTAGTCGCTCACCTTCAGTAGCCACCTGGGAGATGTCCTTGTGTGACCAGCCACTATGATGGTGATGATGATGTTGATGAATAAGAGGAGGAGGATGAAGAAGAAGAAGATGACGATGACGACGACGACGATGATGATTGACAGGTGGAAGAAGTGACTCACCTTCAGTGGCCACCTGAGAGATGTCCTTGTGGGACTTGCTGGACATGTAGCCCAGGTATGATGATGATGGTGGTGATGATGACGATGATGATGATGATGACGATGATGATGATTGACAGGTGGAAGAAGTGACTCACCTTCAGTGGCCACCTGCGAGATGTCCTTGTGGGACTTGCTGGACATGTAGCCCAGGTATGATGTTGATGATGATGATGATGATGATGTTACTGACGACGATGATGATGACTGGCAGGTGGGAAGAGTGTCTCAC
>NC_134901.1:36690471-36695471 GCF_041734735.1 Babylonia areolata | reverse complement strand
GCAACTCCCACATTCACTCGTATGCACACGAGTGAGCTTCCTGTCTTCCTTCTTTCATCCTCCTCCTTCCACTCCTCCTCCTCCTCCTCCTTCTTCATCGTTCGTGGGCTGCAACTCCCACATTCACTCGTATGCACATGAGTGAGCTTCCTTACTTTCTTTTTTCATCCTCCTCCTCTTTCTCCTCCTTCCACTCCTCCTCCTCCTCGTCTTCTTCTTCTTCGTCGTCGTCGTCGTCATCGTTCGTGGGCTGCAACTCCCACATTCACTCGTATGCACACGAGTGAGCTTCCTGTCTTCCTTCTTTCATCCTCCTCCTCTTTCTCCTCCTCTTCCTCCTCTCCTCCTCCTTCTTCTTCTCCTTCTTCTTCTTCTTCTTCGTTCTTGGGCTGCAACTCCCACGTTCACTCGTTTGAACACGAGTGGGCTTTTACGTGTAGGATGCCCGTTTTTACCCTCGCCATGTAGGCAGCCATACTCCGTTTTCGGGAGTGGGTTGTGTTTAAAGCACTGTGTTTTTGAGACTGTGTTGGTGGTGGTGGTGGTGTTTTTTCTGCTGTCCTGCTTAGAACTCTTGTTATACTGTGTCGTTTTTATATTGTATTATATTGTATAGTACTAGGGTTTTTGCTTCTTGTTGTTTTGTTTTGTTTTTCTATTGTTGCCACAACAGATTTTTCTGTGTGAATTCCGGGTTGCTCTCCCCTGGTGGCGAATGTACGTCACAACAGTGCAGTGACATATCTGTCGGTCTGTCTGTCTGTCTGTCTATCTGTCTGTCTTTCTGTCTTGCTATCTGTCTGTCTGTCTGTCTGTCTATCCATCTATCTGTCTGTTTATCTATCTATTTGTCTATCTATCTGTCTGTCTGTCTGTCTATTTTCTGTCTCAAAATGGATCTTTCTACAGAATTTTGTCAGGGACACCCCCAGCGTGTGTGTGTGTGTGTGTGGGGAGAGTGGGGGGTGCGTGGCGAGGTGACGGGGGAAGTGCGAGGGGGGGGGGGGGGGCACTGTGGAAGGCTGACTCTCGCACACCCCTGTGTGAGCTAGTGTGCAAGTGCGTACGTGCGTGTGTGTGTGTGCGTGTGTGTGCGTGTGTGTACGTGTGTGTGTGTGTGTGTGTGTGGTGGGGAGATAGGGGTGGGGGAGGGACGTGCGGGGTGGGGGTGGGGGTACATGCTTGCGTATGAACATGTGTATCTTGCCTCGGCGTGTGTGTGTGTGTGTATGCCGTGTGTACACCCAACGTATTCACCACGAGAGAGCAAACGCATGATCGTGTGTGTGTGTGTGTGTGTGTGTGTGTGTGTGTGTGTGTGTGTGTGTGTGTGTGTGTGTGTGTGTGGTGTGTGTGTGTGTGTGTGTGTGTGTGTGTGTGTGTGTGTGTGCGTGCGTGCGTGCGTGCGTGCGCGTGTGTGTGTGTGTGCGTGTGTGTAACTTCCGATCTCCACGAAACGCATTTCTATCAATGCAACAAATCACCGTCTGGCGGGCCTATCTACCTCTGACAGTTGTTGCTGAACTTATTGCTGCTGACCATATGACATGTTAGATATATAAAACCACACACACACACACACACACACACACACACACACACACACACAGACACACACACACACACACACACACACACACACACACACACACACACACACACACACACACACACACACACACACACACACACACACACACACACACAAATGACCGTCCAGCAGGCCTACCAACCTCTGACAGTTGTTGTTGAACTTGTTGTAGCTGGCGTAAGCAATGTGGGTGCCGAACCCCGCGCCCACGGAAAAGAAAATCTGCACCGCCGCGTCAATCCACACCTGAATGATAATAATGATGATAATGATAATCATGATAAATATAATGATTATGATAATGATGATGGTAATAAAAACAATAACAATAATGATTATGATAAAAAAAAACACCCAATAATAATAATAATAACAATCACAATAATGATAATACGAATGATGATGATGATGATGATGATAATAATAATGTTAATGATGATAATAATAATAATGATAATAGTAATAATGATGATGATGATGATACAACAACAACAATAGTAGTAGTGGTAGTAGTAGTAGTAGTAGTAGTAGTAGTAGTATTTGTATTTATTTGTATTTCTTTTTATCACAACAAATTTCTCTGTGTGAAATTCAGGCTGCTCTCCCCAGGGAGAGCGCGTCGCTACACTACAGCACCACCCCTTTTTTTTGTATTTTTTTCCTGCGTGCAGTGTTACTTGTTTTTCCTATCGAAGTGGATTTTTCTACAGAATTTTGCCAGGAACAACTCTTTTGTTGCCGTGGGTTCTTTTACGTGCGCTAAGTGCATGCTGCACACGGGACCTCGGTTCATCCGAATGACTAGCGTCCAGACCACCACTCAAGGTCTAGTGGAGGAGGAGAAAATATCGGCGGCTGAGCCGTGATTCGAACCAGCGCGCTCAGATTCTCTCGCTTCCTAGGCGGACGCGTTACCTCTAGGCCATCACTCCACATGTAGTAGTAGTAGTAGTAGCGGTAGTAGCAGCAGTAATTATGGTAATGAATATGCTACTACTACTACTACTACTGATAATAATAATGATGATGACAATAATAATAGTAATAATAATAATAACTGGCTATGCATCTACTACAACTATTGACGATGATGATGAGGTTGATGAGGATGAGGAGGATGTGGACGAGAAGACGATGGTATAGCAGTTGCATGGCGCAAACTTCTCAAATAATAGGCTGTAAGCGACTCACGTGAAAGAATACATACAAACATACATACACAGTAATGCATACTGGCATACAACATCATCTGCGGGCAAGAAGAAACAGTCAGTGAAACAAGCAAACAAAAACATGTTTCTATATACGCCAAGACAACAACACTGCAGTTTTGTTGAACAGTTACGCGAAGGACTGTGTGTGTGTGTGTGTGTGTGTGTAATTCGGAGGTGTGCGTAAGATATTTACAAACATAAAAGATAGAACAGATAAAACGGTTATCTTTTCCCCCATTTACTTACGTTTTCTTTGTAGATAAACCTGATAGCTTTTTTTTTTTTTTTTTTTTTTTTTTACTTTTAATTATCGACCTCTTTTTGTGTGTGTGTGCAAAATGTTGGGCTGATATACTTTCCTCGAAGCTCCACCAGTATCTCACAAACAAGTCGTCATTTCAGTGCCTGAACTCCCTTCGTGTGTATACGCACGCAGAAGATCAGATACGCACGTTAAAGATCCTGTAATCCATGTCAACGTTCGGTGGGTTATGGAAACAAGAATATACCCAGCATGCACACCCCCGAAAACGGATTATGGCTGCCTACATGGCGGGATAAATAAAAAAACCAGTCCCCTAGCATTAATTACAGAGTAATTTCCCTTCTTTACTATCTGCACCAAAACGTTTGCAAAATAAATAAAACTTCCACGCTTAGCAAAAGAAGTTCCTGTTAGAACAAAAAATGATAATAATGACTGCTCTTGTTGTTGTGTCAGAATATCAGATCAAAGTGCCAAGTTTAGAGAATACAAAAAATATAACAGTAAATGCAGTTTGCATATAATTAGGCTTCTTTTTGTGTGTGTGTGTGTGTGTGTGTGCCCATCCCAGAGGTGCAATATTGTTTTTAAACAAGATGACTGGAAAGAACTGAATTTTTCCTATTTTTATGCCTAATTTGGTGTCAACTGACAAAGTATTTGCAGAGAAAATGTCAATGTTAAAGTTTACCACGGACACACACACACACACACACAACCGAACACCGGGTTAAAACATAGACTCTTTGTTTACACAAGTGAGTCAAAGAAAACTGCACACAAGTTCTTATCTATTATCCTCGAAGAATTACGTCTTGTGTTATGTGCTCTCTCACTGTCTGTCTGTCTCTCTTTCTCCATTGCTTTCAGTGCGAAACTTTGCTGTATCATGCGCCTGCTACTGCTCTTTTGTCAACACTCTTTTTTTTTTTTTTTTTTTTATACAAGAACGAGAATATAATTACTTCCCCATGTAGCCCCCCCAACCTGTACTACACGCGAACTTCCCCTCTTGCGTACTGCCCTGTGAAAAAGTTCCCCCGCTGTGTCTGTCACTGTAAAACCTTCTACACATAGGTCTGCAAGTGCTGCTCTATGATCACCCCCACCCCCCCTTTCGTTCTCTCCTTGAACGAGAATGAGCTTATATCTGTGTATGTCTCTCACTTTCCGCCGATTTGAATATCAACTGGTTATTTCTGTATATTAAAACTAGTTCCCAAAATAGATTCAGTTTCATTAAAGACGGTAACTGTTGACAGAAGATTTTCCTCAAAATTATGAACTGTGAACTGTGTAATTCAGAGGTGTTTTTAAAATATTTATAGACATATGGGGAAAAACCTAGGTAAAACGGTTATATTTTCCTATTTACTTAGTTTGTTTTATAAACATATCTCAGACCTTTTTTTTAAAAAAACAACAACAACAACAACAAAACTTTCGATTATTGACCGCTTATTGTAAGAGTTGGGCGAAAAATCCGCATCGATGTGAATTTAATCATCAGAGTTTTATTACTTCCCTTGCAGCTCCTGTCTCCACGAACAAGTAGTCATTTTCTTCCACGTGCTAACGTCCCCTACTGTGCAAAGCTCAAAGTCTCTCTCTCTCTCTCTCTGTCTGTGTCTGTCTGTCTCTCTCTCTGTCTCACCCCCCTCTCTCTTGCTCTGTCTCTCTGTCTCTTGCTCTCTCTGTCTCCCTCTCACTCTCTTGCCCTGTCTGTCTCTCTTGCTCTGTGTGTCTCTCTCTTGCTCTGTCTGTCTGTCTGACTTTCTGTCTCTCTCTCCATTGCGTGTGTGTGTGTGTGTGTGTGTGTGTGTGTGTGTGTGTGTGTGTGTGTGTGTGTGTGTGTGTGAGTAGCTCATCTACCCACCCACCTACTCCAACCCCCTACCTCCCTCCCCCGTTTTTTTGTTTTTGTTTTTTT
>NC_134901.1:36682971-36685471 GCF_041734735.1 Babylonia areolata | reverse complement strand
AATTTTCAACAGTATTTTGCGCAAGGACAACTAAGGAGACGATAAACCGAGGTCCTGTGTGCAGCATGCACTTAGCGCACGTAAAAGAACCCACGGCAACAAAAGGGTTGTTCCTGGCAAAATTCTGTAGAAAAATCCACTTCCATAGGAAAAACAAATAAAACTGCACGGAGGAAACAAAAAGAAAAAAAAAGAAAAAAAAAGAAGAAAAAGGATGGTGCTGTAGTGTAGCTACGCGCTCTCCCTGGGGAGAGCAGCCCGAATTTCACACAGAGAAATCTGTTGTGATATAAAAAGATATATACAATACAATACAATACAATACAACCCCACGACTTCTCTTAACATACGCCGAGTGCATGCTGCACACAGGACTTCGGCTTCTCGCCTCCCCCCAAGTGGTGGAGAGAGAGGGGGTGGGGAGTGAAAATCCCCGGTCTGTCTATATGGGGTTCGAACCAGTGGACACTGGCTTCCTCGCTGGGTGCATAACCGCTGGGCCATCGCTCGACACTTGCTATGCTCTGTTAGTTGTATTTGTATTATTTGTATTTGTGTTTCAATTTATCACAACAGATTTCTCTGTGTGAAATTCGGGCTGCTCTCCCCCCGGGAGAGCGCGTCGCTACACTACAGCGCCACCCTTCTTTTTTTTTTTTTTTTTCCTGCGTGCAGTTTTATTTGTTTTTCCTATCGAAGAGGATTTTTCTACAGAATTTTGCCAGGAACAACCCTTTTGTTGCCGTGGGTTCTTTTTACGTGCGCTAAGTGCATGCTGCACACGAGACCTCCGTTTATCGTCTCATCCGAATGAATAGCGTCCAGACCACCACTCAAGGTCTAGTGGAGAGGGAGAAAATATCGGCGGCTGAGCCGTGATTCGAACCAGCGCGCTCAGATTCTCTCGCTTCCAATGAAGACGCGTTACCTCCAGGCCATCACTCCACACAGGCCATCACTCCACACAGGCCATCACTCCACACTGTGACTGTGTTTTGTGCTGTGTTCAAGGGGAAGGTGGCAGAATGGTATAAAAGACGCTCGGCTGCCAGTGTAGAGAGTTCGTGAGGTTGTGGGTTCGATTCCCGGCTCTCGCTCACAGAAAAGGCGAAGAAGGTGGCAGAGGAATGATTAAGATGCTCATCTGCTTATCTGGCCCTGTGGGTCTGGGTTCGAATCCCGCTCTTGCCCTTTCTCCCAAGTGTGACAGGAAAATCAAACTGAGCGTCTTAGTCATTAGGATGAGACCACACACCGAGGTCCCGTGGTGACAGCACGCGCGATTGGAGCACTGAAAAAGAACCCACGGCAACGAGAGTGTTGTCCTCCGGCAAAATTCTGGAGATGAAATCCACTCTGACAGATAAACAAGTGTATAATTCATGCACTCAAGGCCTCACTCGAATGAGACGGTAAACCCGAGGTCCCGTGTGCAGCACGCACCTGGCGCACTGGAAAACAACCCATGGCAACGAGGGTGTCCTCTGGCAAAATTTAGTTAAGAAGAAATCCACCCTGATGGGTAGGTACACAGATATATATGCAGGCACTCAAGGCCTGACTAAGCGCGTTGGGTTATGCTGCTGGTCAGGCATCTGCCAAGCAGACGTGGAGTAGAGTGTATGGAATTGCCCGAATGCAGCTACAACTCCTTGAGAAACTGAAACTGAAACTGAAACTGTGCTTCTGCTGCGCTTCACTGTATTGTGGAAGCGTTGGCCTAGTGGCCCAGTGGTAACGCGTCCGTCTTGGAAACGAGAGAAATCTGAGCGCACTGGTTCGAATCCCACGCTCGTTAATATTTTCTCTCCCCCCCCCCCACCCCCCTACCTCCACTAGACCCTGAGTGGTGGTCTGGACGCTGGTCATTCGCATGAGAAGATAAGCCGCCGTCCCGTGTACAGCATGAATTTAGCACAAGTAAAAGAACCCACGGCAACAAAAGGGTTTTTCCTGGCAAAATTATGTTGAAAAAATCACCTTGATTAGAAAAAAAAAAAAAACCCAAGAAATTTGCAGGCAGAAAAGGTGCGTGGCGCTCTAAAGTGTAGCGACGCGCTATCTCTGGGGAAAGCAGCCCGATTTTCTCACAGAGAAGTTTGTTGAGACTCCCCCAAAAATGAGAGAGAGAGAGAGAGAGAGAGAGAGAGAGAGAGAGAGAAAGTGAGAGGGAGAGAGAGAGACACACACACACACACACAGAGACAGAGACAGAGAGAAACGTGTAATGACGAACAGGTGCTGAAAGTAAAATATTTAATGTCTGCTCTCCAAGCAAACACCCTCCTACACGGACACACAAACACACACGCACGCACGCATGCATGCACGCTCTCTCACACACACACACACACAAACACACACGCACACACACATACACACACACGCGCACACACACATGCAAACACACCCACCCACACACAAACACACCCACCCACACATACATACACACACACCAACACACATACACACACACACACACACTCACCCAAACACATAT
>NC_134901.1:36660471-36677971 GCF_041734735.1 Babylonia areolata | reverse complement strand
TGGTGGTGGTGATCATGGAGGTAGTGGTGGTGGTAGGTGGTGGTGGTGGCGGCGGTGGTGATATTGATGGTGGTGGTGGTGGTGATGATGATGGTGATGATGATCATGGTGGTGAAAGGTGGTGATGATGATGGTAGCGGTGGCAGTGGTGATGATGATGATGATGGTGGTGGTGGTGGCGGTGGTGGTCGTGGTGGAGATGATGATGATGGTGGTGGTGGTGGTGGTGGTGGTGGTGATGGTGGTGATGATGATGATGGTGGTGATGATGATGATGATGGTGATGATGATGATGGTGGTGTTGGTGGTGGTGGTGGTGGTGGTGGTGGTGGTGGTGGTGGTGATGATGATGATGGTGGTGATGATGATGATGATGGTGATGATGATGATGGTGGTGTTGGTGGTGATGATGATGATAGTGGTGGAGGTGGTGATGATGATGGTGGTGGTGATTATCATGGTGGTGATAATGATGATGGTGGTGGTGTTGATGATCATGGTGGTGATGATGATGATGGTGGTGGTGGTGATAATGATGATGGTGGTGGTGGTGATGATGATGGTGATGGTAGTGATGGTGATGGTGGTGATGATGATGGTGGTGGTGGGGGTAGTGATGATGATGGTGGTGGTGGTGATGATGATGGTGATGGTGGTGGTGGTGGTGATGATGATGGTGGTGGTGAAGGTTGTGATGATGATGGTGGTGGTGGTAGTGGTGGTGGTGGTGGTGATCATGATGGTAGTGGTGGTGTTGGTGGGGGTGGCGGTGGTTATAATGATGATGGTGGCTGTGGTGGTGACGATGATGATGGTGGTAGTGAAGGTGGTAATGATGATTGTGGTGGTGGTGGTGGTGGTGGTGGTGATCATGGAGGTAGTGGTGGTGGTGGTGGCGGTGGTGATAACAATGATGGTGGTGAAGGTGGTGATGATGATGGTGGTGGTGGTGGTGGTGATCATGATGGTAGTGGTGGTGGTGGTGGCGGTGGTGATGATGATGATGATGATGATGATGATGATGTAGTGGAAGGCCACAATACAGGCCATGAAACACGACGCCATGCCTATGCCTGGCACACACACAACGTGGGTGGTGGTGGTGGTGATGATGATGATGATGATGATGATGATGATGATGATGATGTAGTGGAAGGCCACAATACAGGCCATGAAACACGACGCCATGCCTATGCCTGGCACACACACAACGTGGGTGGTGGTGGTGGTGGTGGTGATGATGATGATGGTGGTGGTGGCAACGATACAAACAAGAAAGAAGAAGATTATGATGAGTCTGTGCAGACAAGTATCGGGCGCAACAGCCGAGTGGTTAAAGCGTTGGACGTTCAATCTGAGGGTCCCTGGTTCGAATCTCGATAACGGCGCTTGGTGGGTAAAAGGTGGAAATCTTTTTCCGATCTCCCAGGTCAACATAATCTGCAGACCTGCTAGTGCCTGAACCCCTTTCGTGTGTATACGCACGCAGAAGATCAAATACGCACGTTTAAAGATCCTGTAATCTATGTCAGCGTTCGGTGGGTAATAGAAACAAGAACATACACAGCATGCACACACCCCGAAAAAAGGAGTATGGCTATCTACAAGGTGGGGTAAATAAACAAAATGGTCATACACGTAAAATGCTACATGTCTGAGTGTGTGCTTGCCTGAAATCTGATTGAATGACACGGGAAACGAATGATGAGCAACCAATGGCAGCCTGTCAGTCGGTTCTACCCAGGTAGGCAGCCAAATGACCCCGAGTTTGTAAAGTGCTTTGAGCTTGGTCTCCGACCGAAAACAGGCGCTATGTAAGTATCCGCATCAAATCAAATCAAATCAACACGAGGTCATTCCGATTTCTGGAAGGTATCATAATGATGGTGATGACGTTGATGACAATGACTGTACGATGAAAGATGACGGTGATTTGTAAATCAACAACGGAGGCCGTAGAACAGAAAGGCCATCAGCCCCTGAAATAATTGGCCGGGAAATCAAAACCGGTTTTTCACTCAGTTTTCCATCCAATCCTTCATAAAGTGCTGACACGCGCGCACACATATTCAGACACGTGCGCGAGTGTATGTTTATGTGTACTCATACTTGTACAATCACGTGCACACGCAAACACATGCGCCCACACATGCGCCTCCACCCACCACCCCCCTATATACAAACATGCACACACACACACACACACACACACACACACACACACACAGACATACACACACTGACATACAAGCATACACCCGCACAACACACACGCACAAACATCACACACATACGCATGTACACAAGCAAGCACACTCACCACACACACACAGGCACGCACACACACAAACACAATATACACGCACGCACGCGCGCACTCTCGCACTCTCTCTCTCTCTCTCTCTCTCACACACACACACACACACACACACGTACCTTTAAACATGGGGGCCATTTTCCACACGGTGATAGGCCCCTGCCTGTGAAACTGCCCCATGGACATTTCCATGAAGAAGACTGGCATCGCCCCGAACATTAGCACCGAGAAATAGGGCACCAGGAATGCTCCTGCAACAGGAAATGTATGTTCACTTTGCTTGTGTGCTTTCATCTGTATGATCTGATAATACTAATAATAATAATAATAATAATAATAATAGTAATAACAATAACACCAACAATAATACTGATGATAAGGATGATGATGATGATGATGATAATTTGTATTTTGTATTTCTTTTTATCACAACGGATTTCTCTGTGTGAAATTCGGGCTGCTCTCCCCAGGTAGAGCGCGTCGCTACACTACAGCGCCACCCATTAATTTTTTTTGCATTTTTTCCTGCGTGCAGTTTTATTTGTTTTTCCAATCGAAGTGGAATTTTCCACAGAATTTTGCCAGGAACAACCCTTTTGTTGCCGTGGGTTCTTTTACGTGCGCTAAGTGCAATAATAACAATAATAATATTAATAATGATAGTATTATTACTAATTATTATAATAACAATGGCAATAATAATAAAAATAATAATGACAATAATAACAATGATGATGATATTATTATTACTAATGACTATAATAAAAAGAACAACAACAATAATAATAACAATAACAACAAATAATAATAATAATAATAATAATGATCATGATGATAATCTGATGATATTATGTTACTAATGACTATAATAACAATAACAATAATAGCAACAATAACAATAATAATGATGATAACAACAGCAACAACACCACCACCACCACCACCATAACAACAACAACAATAACAACAACAACGACGACGACAACAACAATAGCAACAACAACAACAATAATAAAAATAAAAAAAATATTTTTAAATGCAAGCTTACATAGCGCAGTAGCCCCTATCCCAGATGGGGGTCGCCACGCTTTTGAAATAAAAGCATACAAATTTAAGAACAAATGACATAAACGTTCGTGCACAAAAATCAACACCAGCAATATCAATCACAGTCTGACATCAAATCACAGCAAAATAAATCCATCAAATTCACCATAGTCAAAATACGCACCAAAGAATCAGGCATATGGTTTTCTTAGCTAGCATTGATGTTGTTGTTGTTGTTGGTTTTTTTTAAATAAATGTTCTTGTGAATGTTTCTGTGTGACGCAATTTCAGCTTCTCAAGGAGGCGTCACTGCGTTCGGACAAACCCATATACGCTACACCACATCCACAAGGCAAAAAGCCTGACACGCAGCGTAATCCGACCCGCTTAGCCAGGCCTGGAGTGCGTGCCATTGAATTTGTGTACCTACCACAGTGGATTTATTCTGCATAATTTTGTTTTTTCAAATGGACAACCGTTGTTGCTGTCATGGGTTCTTCTTCAGTGCGGCAAGTGCGTGCTGCACACTGGACCTCGGTTTATCGTCTCATCCAAAAGACTAGACGCTCAGTTTGATTTTCCAGTCAAACTTGGGAGAAAGGGCGAGAGCGGGATTCGAACCCACACCCTCAGGGGCAGATAAGCAGAGAAACATCTTAATCATTCTGCCACCATCACCTTTTCTGTGATGCGTGGTGCATATTTTAGTGAATGGTCATATTCTAAAAGGGACTGAGCTTTGTATGTGGAGTGGTGACCTAGAGGTAACGCGTCCGCCTAGGAAGCGAGAGAATCTGAGCGCGCTGGTTCGAATCACGGCTCAGCCGCCGATATTTTCTCCCCCTCCACTAGACCCTGAGTGGTGGTCTGGACGCTAGTCATTCGGATGAGACGATAAACCGAGGTCCCGTGTGAAGCATGCACTTAGCGCACGTATAAGAACCCACAGCAACAGAACGGTTGTTCCTGGCAAAATTCTGTAGAAAAATCCACTTCGATAGGAAAAACAAATAAAACTGCACGCAGGAAAAAAAAAAAGAAAAAAAAAGGTGGCGCTGTAGTGTAGCGACGCGCTCTCCCTGGGGAGAGCAGCCCGAATTTCACACAGAGAAACCTGTTGTGACAAAAAGAAATACAAATATGTTTACTGTTTCATGAATTCGAACAACTACCACCACCACCACCACCACCAAACTTCTGTGAATCTACTGAAAGTGGAGCTGTACCTTATCTTCAGAAGGGAGAAGCTGACAGTTCCAGGAACACCTTAAATGATGGGGAACACATAGAGATAGTGGGGAATGGAGGTGGGGAATAGTGAGTGAGCGAGAGTGGGAGAGAGAGACAGACAGACAGACAGAAAGGGATGGGGCACAGAGAGAGAGAGAGACAGACTGACAGACAAACAGACAGGTAGAGAGCGAGAGACACAGACAGAGAGAGAGAGAGAGAGAGAGAGAAACGAAACGAAACGAAATTTTATTTCACCAGGGTAATGAGATAAGCAAGTACACATGCTTTTTTCCACCCAGCCCTGGACAAAGAGAGAAAAAAGAAGAACACACACACACACACACACACACACACACACACACACACACACACACAAACAAACAAACAAAAAAAACAAACAAACAAGAAAACAAAAAAACACGCATAAATTCGCAAGAGAGAGAGAGAGAATGAATGAATGAATGAATGAATGAATCTTTATTTTCCAACGGTGAAGATATTAGCACTTTGGCCGTCTTACACATCTGCCGTTGTTCTAAGAGACACACAAACATGTACGAGAGAGAGAGAGAGACAGAGAGAGACAGAGACAGAGAGAGAGAGAGAGAGAGAGACAGAGAGAGAGAGAGACAGAGAGAGAAAGAACGGTCGATCGCAGAGAAAACTGGAGTGAAAGCTCAAAACATAGGCACGGCAGACAGAATCAGACAAGACACTTCAAAATCACTTACGCGTGCCTATCTCTCCTACCATCTCCCCCATATTATTTTGGTGTGCGTGTGTGGGTTGGGGGAGGGTAGGGTGAGGGAAGAATGCAGGGGGGGGGGAGGAGGGCAGGGGGCGAGGGGGGGGGGGTGCGTGGGTGGGCAATATTTCTCTTCCGCCCTGACGACATAGAAATCGCCTTGTTCCCCAAAAAGTGCAGAGGAGTTATTAACCATTGTTGAATGGTACCGCACTAGCACCGATATTCTTGGACAAGGAGAACTTGTGTAAGTAACACAGAATGCAAAACACTTTTCTCTGGCTTTGGGTCTCATATCCAGAATTCATCTTGTTCTTTGTCTGTCCGCATAGGTTGTTCGTCTGGGGGGGGGGGGGTGAGGGGGGGGGGGTGAGGGGGGGGGGGGGCTGAAGGGGTGTAAGCCGAAATATTAACCACCACCACCACCACCCCAACAAAATCGTCTGGTACAAGGTCTGTGTGTATGGGATGTTAGTCTACGGGTATGTAAGCCGACATCTTAACATCAATAATTGCAGCAGCAGCAACAACGACAAAATCTTCTCGCACCAACTCTGTGTGCATGAGATGTTCGTCAATAGGTTTGTAAGCTGACATCTTAACAACAGCAGCAGCAGCAGCAGCAGCAGCACCAACAAAAACAACAACAGAATCTCCCCGTACCAAGTTTTTGTGTGTAGGTGATGTCCGTCGACAGGTGTGTAAGTCGACATCTCAACAATAACAACAACAACAACAATAAGAACATCAAGAACAGAATCTCCTAGTACCAAATAACAACAACAAAATTTCTTTGAGCCAAGACTGTGTACGAAATGTTCGTGTGTATGGAGGGAATCTGACAGGGGAGATAATCCTTGACATTCGTGCGCCGGATCGGGTGTCACTGTGTCTTGGAAGGGGGGTTGGGAGGGGGGTGGGGGGCGGGGGGTCGTGGGACTGTGTGAAACACATCATTGGTTGTTTTTTTTGTGTTTTTTTTAAAAATTTTATTTATTTATTTATTCATTCATTTACCTATTACATTTCATTTTTATGGGGTAGTGGGGGGTGGGGGAGGGGTTGGGGGAGGGTAAGGGGGCGGGGGGGGGGGGGGGGATATAGGGGGTTATCAGTTGGGTTAGGAATGCAAGGCGTACAAACAGATCGTAATGAAGACTTCCTTTGTCCGTGGGATTGGGCCACACACACGCACGCACACACATACACACACACACACACGTACACATACACACACACACACACGCGCACACACACACACACACACACACACACACAGAGAAGAGGGAAAGGAGTCAGTGAATTTGCCTGAAAGAAAGGTAAGGAGAGAGACAAACAACTACATCCAGGCAGAAACAGACTCTTTCAAATCGCTTACAAAAGCTAAGCTCTTCTTTTCCCCTACTTTTTTCTTTGCAACCATTTAGGCAGAGCAAAACACAAACTGAAAGTTTTGTCGTGTTGCGTAATCCTTGATGACACTCACAAAAGTGACTACCTTTCCAAAACGATCAACATTTTGATAGTGTTATGAGAATAAAAGTTGTTCACAAGTCCCATGCGCTTCGTTTTGCTTCATAAAGTGTCTTCCTATATCTAACGATTTAGCTTTGACAAAAGACGACATGCCGAATTTAGTGTGAATATGACATGAAATGCTCAAAACGCCAATACATTTCACGAACAAATAATAATTTGATATACTTATAAGAACAAACGTTGTTTAGCATGCTATTATACATCTTTTTTGTTCAATAATGGTTTTTCTATCTTCAATGGTTTAGGCTCTGGGAGAACAGGGCTTGATCACGGTGCGCGTTCTCGACGCGGTAGGGTGGGGTTAGAAATCACGTGATAACAGGCAGAAAGCTGCCACGTTCACAACATTATCATGATTTTCTGACATCTAGGGACATCGACGATTCCAAAAATATATGATAACACTTGCCACTATGAGTGGTACCGACACCCTTAATTTGAGGGGCTGGCTGAAGGACTAAAACGGGAGCTTGTACTACTGAATGCAGATCGTACAGTTCCGCGATGGGTATCACAATGACCAGCACTACGATCCCCTTGTACGAAGTATGTGGGCATAGAATGTTCGTCTACGGGTTTGTATTTATCAACATTCAAAACTGGATGACTCTAAATAAGTTACAATTGAACGCGGACATAACTGAAGCAATGATCATAGGAACTAAACAAAAACTGTCTTCCATCACAACTGACACAATCAAACTTGGCAGTACATCCATCCCTCTTTCCACGTCAGTCAGGAACCTCGGTGTTGTCCTTGACAACACACTGTCCATGCAAACATTTATCAGTCAGAAATGTCAATCCTGCTACTGTCAACTGCGGCGCATCAGTTCCGTCCGGAAATATCTGTCCACTGACGCAACATCTAGACTTGTCGTTTCTCTCATTCTCTCTCGCCTTGATTACTGTAACTTGTCTTCATCCATCCAGTCCCTTCAGCGCATACAAAACTCTGCTGCCCGACTCGTCCTCAGAAAGAAAAGATCTGAGCACATCACTCCTCTTTTGCAACATCTCCGCAACTGCATGTTCGGTGCATATCTGTTATACATGTGTGGGTGTATATGTGAATGTGTATCTTCATGTTTTACATCTATTTGCTTATATATCATTTATTCACCTCCTTTTTTTTTCTTTTTTTTTCTCAAGGCCTGACTAAGCGCTTTGGGTTACGCTGCTGGTCAGGCATCTGCTTGGCAGATGTGGTGTAGCGTATATGGATTTGTCCGAACGCAGTGACGCCTCCTTGAGCTACTGAAACTGAAACATCTCCACTGGCTCCCTGTCTCACACCGAATAAAGCACAAAATCAGCACTCTTATGTCATAGATGTATTCACAAAACTGTCCCTTCCTATCTCTGCGGCAGCCTTCACCTCTACACTCCATCTCGTTCACTACGATCGGCTTCGGATCCACTCTGTTTATGCATGCCCAGATTCAAACACTCGACTGTTGGCCGCCGTTCTTTCTCTGTCTCTGGACCTTGCAATTGGAATGAACTTCCTCTTTCGCTTCGTCAAGTCTCCGCACTCAGCTCTTTCTAGTCTGGCCTTAAAACCCACCTCTTCCCAAAATAGCCTCCCTTCCCTGCCTCTTCCTTGTCTCCAGTTTTAGACTCATGCATGTGTGTGAATGACTGGTGCGAAAGCGCTTTGATTTGTCTCTGCACAAGATTCAGCGCTATATAAATACCATTATCATTTTAATTAACAACAACAAAGTGAGAGCTTGTAATACAGAAGGTGGGTCGTACATTTCTGCACTGGGTGTCATAATTACCCACACCAAAAAATCTCCTTGTACAAATTCTGTATGCACAGAATGTTCACCTGCGCGGGCATGTGTTTACCATCGCGGCAACAACAAAATGGGAGATTGTACTGCAGAACGTGAGTCGTACATTAATTTTCTGCATTGGGTGTCATAATTACCCACACCAAAAAATCTCCCTGCACAAAGTTTGAGTGTGTAGAATGTACTTCTGCAGGTGTGTGTTTCTCCATCAGGGTGCCTGTCAGTTTGGCGACCGGTGAGGGATTCTGATGAATGAAGTTGGGGGTTGGGGGGGGGGGGGGGTGTGTGGGCTGTGTGGGGTGTGGGGTGTGAGGGGCGGGGGTGTTCGAGGAGAGTGGTAGGGGAGAGCGGTGTTCTTGAGATGTGTGTGTGTGTGTGTGTGTGTGTGTGTGTGAGAGAGAGAGAGAGAGAGAGAGAGAGAGAGAGAGAGACGAGAGAGCGAGTGCTTGTTGTGTGTGTGTGTGTGTGTGTGTGTGTGCGAGTGTGTGTGTGTGTGTGTGCGTGCGCGAATGTGTGTGTGTGTGTGTGTGTGTGTGTGTGTGTGTGTGTTGGTTGACGTCTGGCTGAGAACCGTGTGTTTATGTTGTTTACCTCGTCTGGGTGTTACGGGATTCCAGCGATTGGGGGTGAACCGTTACGTTGGTTGGGGGGAAAGAAGGGGTGGGTGGTGGTGATGGGTGGTGTGTGGAGTGTTATCGATGTGTTTTACTGAGGGTGAGGAACTGTGGGAAAGAGATTGCTGCACTTTTAGGGTTGTTTCTGTTCAATTTGGGGTTTGGGTTTTTGTTTCTTTTTGAGGGAATGTGGCAATGGGTCAAAATAACTTGTCTAGACTTTACCTGTGACCACACACATATAGCTGGGAAGAAGATCACAGAGAGAGAGAGAGGGGGGGGGCAGTCAGATAGACAGACAGAGAGAAGAGAATAATGAAAGAAGGAAGAGTGCTTCACACACACACACACACACACACACACACACACAAACACACACACACACACACACACACACACACACGCAAATATTATGCAGAGATACAAAGTCATTCTGCCATCTCCTAACTGTATATTTATTTATTTTTTGTCCCCTTTCATCTTCTTCTCTTCATGATGCCATGTAAATCGTCTTGTCTCCCTTAAAAAACAACAACAAAATAAAACAACAAACAATAAAAAAAAAAAAAAAAGCAACAACAACAACGACAAAAAAAACCCATCACGTAAGCGGAGACGTTGTCAAGCATTGACGAATGGCAGAGAGCTGACATGCAGGAGCAGTGAGAGCTGGCAATGCACACTGCAGACCTCACACAGTTCTCCCGTGGGCGTCCTACCGTGAGGGTGTGGGTTCGATTCCCGCTCTCGCCCGTTGCGCTGAACTGTTATGCTGGTTGGGGGAAGAGATAAGGGAGGTAGGGTGGTGGTGGTGGTGGTGGTGCTGGAGCTGACATGCAGGAGCACTCTCTCTTCTCTCTCTTTTGCCCATCGTTCCCAGTGGAGCATAGGCCATCGACGACCTCTCGCCATCGCACTCTGTTCTGGGCTGTTCTGGCCATTCCAGTCCAGTTGGTCCCTTGCTGCTTCAGCTCTGCCTCGGTGTCTCGCCTCCAGCTGTTGCGAGGCCGGCCTCTCTTCCTCTTTCCCTGCGGGTTCCAGGTCAGGGCTTGGCGTGTGATGCTGGACGCTGGCTTCCTGAGGGTGTGTCCGATCCAGCCCCACTTCCTCTGCAGTATCTGCATGGCCACTGGTTCCTGTCCCGCTCGCTCCCACAGATCTTCGTTTCGGATCTTCTCCTGCCATTAGATCTTGTAGATGCGCCTCAGACAGGTGTTGAAGAATGTCTGAATCTTCTGCTGCATCGTCTGTGTTGTCCGCCATGTCTCCTATCCGTAGAGCAGAACTGACTTCACACTGGAGCTGAAGATGCGAAGTCTGGTTTTCATACTGATTGCTCCAGATGCCCAGATGTTCTTGAGTACGATGAAAGCTGTTCTTGCCTTGCAGGAGCACTGAGAGCTGGAAAGACACAGTGCAGACCTCACACAGTTCTCCTACCCACACCACATCTCTTTCTTCCGTGTCGGTCCGCGAGGAAGGCGGCAGTGTGGTCAAGAGACTTATCTCCCCTCCTCTTTATGAGTGTGGCCGCTTCGTTACCCGCTCTCGCCCTTTGTCCAAAGTTTGACTGGAAAATTCAGACCTAAGAGTCTAGTCATTCAGATGAGACGATAAACCAAGGCCCGTTGTGTGTGTGTGTGTGGCTGTGTGGCTGTGTGCTGTGTGTGTGTGTGTGTGTGTGTGTGTGTGTGTGTGTGTGTGTGTGTGTGTGTGTGTGTGTGTGTGTGCGCGCGCGTGTGTGTGTGTGTTTATGTATGTGTGTGGCTGGGTGTGTGTGTATGTGTTTCGGAGGAAGAAGGGAGGACACATTGTGTGTGTGTGTGTGTGTGTGTGTGTGTGTGTGTGTTGTGTATGCTTGCGTGCGTGCGTGTGTGTATGTGTGTGTGTGTGTGTGTGTGTGTGTGTTGTGTATACTTGCTTGCGTGCGTGCGTGCGCGTGTATGTGTATGATTGCTTGCATGAGTGCGTGCGTGCGTGCATACGTGCGTGCGTGTGTGTGAGAGTGTGAGTATGTGTGTGTGTGTGTGTGTGTGTGTGTGTGTGTGTGTGTGTGTGTGAAAGTGTTGACGTCTGGCTGTCGGTTGTGTGTTTATGTTGTTTATACCTCGTCTGGGCGTTACGGGATTCCAGGGGATGGTGGTGAACCGTTACGTTGGTTGGGGGAAGAGAGGGGTGGGGGGGGGGGTGATGATGGGGGGTTGTGTGGAGTGTTATCGATGTGTTTTATTGAGGGTAAGGAACCGTAGGAAAGAGACTGCTGCACTTTTAGGGTTATTTCTTTTTCTTTTTCTTTTTTTAAAATTTTTTTTATTATCATTTGGTTTTCTTTTGACGTGGATGTGGCAATGGGTCATATTATAGAACTTGTCTAGACTTTATCTGTTTGAGAATTGGACCACACACATAGCTGGGAAGAAGAAGATCAGAGAGAGAGAGAGAGAGAGAGAGAGAGAGAGAGAGGTACAGAATTAACTCATAGTCCAGAACCAGATCTGAAAAAGTGCGAAAGTGTGAAAGGAGAGAGATTGCAATTTAGGGGGGGGGGGGTTGGGTGATGACCGGCATTACAGAGCTTCTCTAATATCTGTCTGCAGGTTAGGCCACACAAATATGATGGAAGAAGAAGAAGACGACGAAGACGAAAAAGAAAACGAAGAAGAAGAAGGAGATAGATAGATAGATACACAGAGAGAGAGAGAGAGAGAGAGAGAGAGAGAGAAAGAGACAGACAGAGAGAGGGAGACAGACAGACAGGCACAGAGAGAGAACGAACGAACGAACGAACGAACGAATGATTTATTGTTTTCAGGCTCGCTTTGCCCATTCACAAGGGGGCAGGGTGGGGAAGGGGTTGTACATGTCAGAAACGTAACGAAATATGAGAAGTGACGCGCTGTACACTTGATCAAAACACGGAATCCACGTCATGCGATTAATTATAATTAGTATCATACAAAGTCTGTATAATCACAATCTTTGTTTTCAAAAAGGTCGGCAAGTGAAAAGGAATCACACAGCGAAACTAATCATGATATATCGAGATCAGGATTTCCATTTCTAGCACTTTTGCAAACGCACAGAGAGAGAGAGACAGAGAGAGACTTGTATAGGGGCAGACAGACAAACAGGAAGACACACACACGCATACATGCACGTACACACGACAACCTGAAATGCTCAGATATAAGCTAAACTTAAACAAGAGAGAAAGAAAGAAGGAAAGGAAGAAAGAAAGAAGGAAAGGAAGAATGAAGGAAAGGAAGAAAGAAAGAGAGAAAAAGAAAGAAGAAAGGAAAGGAAGAAAGGAAGAAAGAAAAAAGAAAATGAAAGAAAAAAAAGAAAAAAAGAAAGATAAAAAGATAAAAAGAAAGAAAATTAAAGACAAAAAGAAAGAAAGAAAGTGAAAGATAAAAAGAAAAGAAAGAAAGAAAGGAAGAAAGAAAGAAAATGAAAGATAAAAGAAAGAAAGAAAGAAAGAAAGAAACGCCCGTCAGAATTGAAATGAGCTCAATCAAGGCACAAGAGGTCTCCCAACCAGCTATCGAACTACAGTGCAGGAGCAGCAGCAGCTTGTCTCTCGCGCTCAGCAGACTACAGCCTATCCCCCTCCCCATCTCCCACACCCGTCAAGCGGAAGTCACCCTGTCACCGGAAGTGAGCCACAGGAAGCGGAAGAAGTGACAGACAACCGATCAGGATGGACGTGGTTCAATTCCTTTTCGTCGCCCCTTAAGATTTGTTTTGTTTTGTTTTCTGAAGTGGAGGTGAAGGCACGGTAGGGGGGGCGGGGGGGGGGGGGGGGGGGGGGGGGGGGGGGGAGAGGTTCACTGGCGGAATTTTTTTTTTTTCACGATGCAGTGGTCTGTCTATTCCAACCCCCCCCCCCCCACTCCCCCAACCCACCACCACCCTGGATATTTTGTCATAGCGACGAGCAAGTAATGCGTTATTGCTTTATTTTCTCTTCTTACGACGATGTAATGGATTATCGCTTCATCTGGTTTCTCTTCTTATGGCGACGATCATAATGACGACATACCATTGGCATTTAGCATTGTTGCTTGCTGTCGAGCCGACCGCACGGGGCCATGTCAGGTCAGCCCCCCCCACCCCCCCCATGCCACCCTCCCACCCCCGCCTTTCACCACTCCCCCCTCCCCCCCCCAAAAAAAAATCAATCGGGTTAAACACAATACCCTGTAACATCTGAAACAACAAAATCTGCAAAATAACGGCATAACATAACAACACAGTTTATAAGACATGATCTTAACCATTAAGCTCTTGATGCAAACTTTTTAACGAGACTAGGATGATGCTTAGGACGTCAGTCCTTCCGCTTAATTCATCATCCCAAAATTACCAAAATCGTAAAAAGTTTTAAAAGGGATAGAACATTACTTCAAAACAACACAAGATGCATTTAGGAGACCATCATATGCAAGTAACACTGCAGAATGGACAGCTAGTGGTATGTCCCAGTGTTTACAATGTCACTACCAAATTGCCACAGCAAAATAGTACGAACATCATAGACTATGGAAAAGAAAGATAGATTTTAAAATAAGTGTGAAGGCTTGATGGAAAAAAAGGAGGAGGAGGAGGAGGAGAAGAAGAAGAAGAAGCTAGAGGAGGAGGAGGAAGGAGGAGGAGGAGGAGGAGGAGGAGGGAGAGAAGGAGGAGGAGGAGGAGAAGAAGAAGGAGGAGGAGGAGGAGGAGGAGAAGAAGAAGGAGGCAGAAACAAAAAGAGCAAGAGCAAGGAAATTTCTAGCACACAATTTCCAAAAAGGCTGGGACGCTATTTATTCTGTAAGACCCCCGCCTTCTGACTAGGGAAGACGATGAAGATGATGATGCGGGTGGGTGGGGGTGAGGGTGAACGGAGTTAAGAGGCGGGTGAAGGAGGGTAGGGAGGATGGGGTAGAGATCATCGGAAGAGCAGAGAGACGCGGAATATAAATGCCAAAATACAAATGAGATAGCAACCCACCCGTTTAGATGGAATCTCTGATGTGAAAACACGTCAGCACGCAAGCCAGAAATAGACCATTACATTTGATTCAAATTTCAAAACGAAATTAAATAAATTCTAAATATATCAATCAACCAGAACGGTGGCGTACGATCAACACATCTATGTTGATAGATTCCTTGTGACAAATGCAGTGTTTCCAATGCATTGAAGATAAAGGTCGCAGACGCGCATTATAAGTTTCTGTAAATGCAGAGATGCAATCACGCATGCACATGTTCACGCGCACACAAACACAGAAACACACACACACACACACACACACACACACACACACACAAACTGACTCACCCGCACTGACTTCGAACGCACACACACACACAGCTGAGAACTCCTCTAACTCTCTTCACTCCATTTCCACACAGAACAGAGGAAAACACAGCCATATACATCACAAAAAAATCCATGAAGACAACAGCATGTATGACGAGCTACTGTAATAACTCTGACGCCAGGAGTCGTGGTGGGATATTAAACTAATGGGTCTTCAAGTGCTTGTGCGCGCATGTACATAACAATGCTCGTGATGGAACACCGACAGTTTCACGACATGATGTCAAGACGTATGTACCAAGTCACGACACCAGATCTCGGCAGCATGCGCAAAATTAATACACAGACAGACAGAGACGGACAAATACATAGATAAACAGAGACAGACATGTACCCACGCGCAACCTCCTCTGTGTGGGTGGGGATGGGGGGGAACGGGGGGGGGGGGTGAATCAGTTGTGTGTTTGTGTGTTTGTGTGCGTGCGTGTGTGCCCATAACAGAGAGAGAGAGGGAGAGAGAGAGAATAAAAGATGGGGATGCAAGGAAAGGTGTGTGGGTGGGGGTGGGGGGTGGAGGGGGAGGAGAAACAAGAGACAGAAAGGGAGAGACAGAGGAAGATAGGGGAGGGGGTAAAAGGGGACAGGTGGAGGGAAAGAGACCCACACTCAAAGAGACAGACAGAGAAGCACAAAGATCACACGCTATCAACGAGACAAAAATGCATTTCTAGAACGTTCATCGGACAGTCAAAAAATCCCATCACGGCAACAGATCCACAAACGCCAAGCTTCCTCAGAAGGCTTGTCACTTTAAAACAGGTCGCACGTTAATAAAACTCTTGCCACACGCTCCCACCGGCGGCATAGCAAAGAGATGGTAAAGTCGGTGTCAGTGCAACAATTAACACCCCCCCCCCCTCGAGTTTTCGAGGCACGGGATAAAATTGGTACAGGAGATGTGATAATGGCATTGCGTTGTTCTTAGCTTTTCCTTTACATAGAGAATTGACTCTTGTGCCGCGCTTCTCTTCGCTTTCCCTCTACTAAGCGAAGTAACTCTAGTATTGTGTTATCCCCCTTTCTCTCTAACTGCGGATGTAACTCTGGTATTGCCTTATTCTTCGCTTTTCCTGTGACTGGAGAATGTACATTATATATTATGTTATTCTCCTTTCTCTCTAACTGCGGATGCAACTCTGGTATTGTTTTATTTCCCGCTTTCCTTCAACGCAAAGAAGATAAGTGTGTCATTCTTCAAGTTTCCTCTACCAACAGAAATAACTCTGGTAATGTCGTTTTTCTGCTTTTTCTCTACCACGGGAAGTAACTCTGGTATTGCCCGATTATTCTTCGCTTTTTCTCAACCACGGGAAGTAACTCTGGTATTGCCCCGTTATTCTTCGCTTTTTCTCTACCACGGGAAGTAACTCTGGTATTGACGTTATTCTTCGCTTTTTCTCTACCACGGGAAGTAACTCTGGTATTGACGTTACTCTTCGCTTTTTCTCAATCACGGGAAGTAACTCTGGTATTGACGTTATTCTTCGCTTTTTCTCAACCACGGGAAGTAACTCTGGTATTGCCCCGTTATTCTTCGCTTTTTCTCTACCACGGGAAGTAACTCTCGTATTGCCCCGTTACTCTTCGCTTCTTCTCTACCACGGGAAGTAACTCTGGTGTTGCCGTCATTCTTCGCTTTTTCTCTACCAAGGGAAACAACTAGAATTGCGTTATTCTTTGCTTTTTGTCCACAGTGAGAAGTAACTCTGGTATTGCGTTATTTTTCGCATTTTCTCTACCAACAGAAGTAACTCTGGTATTGCCGTCATTCTTCGATTTTTCTCTCTACATAAAGAAGTAACACTGGTATTGTGTTATTCCTTGCTTTCTCTTTACAAACAGAAGTAACACTGGTATTGCATCAAGTTATTCTTTGCATTCTCTCTACAAAGAGAAGTAATACTGGTATTGCGTTATTCCTTGCTTTTGCTCTACCACGGGAAGTAACTCTGGTTTTGCATTTTTCTGGCTTTCCTTCTGCCAAGAGAAATAATAATGGCATTGCATTTATCTTCACTGTCACTCTACCAAGAAAAAAGTAACTCTGGTATTGCCGTTATTCTGGCACCTTCTCCCTAACTGCGGATACAAACACTCCACTGTTGGCCGCCGTTCTTTCTCTGTCTCTGGACCTTGCAATTGGAATGAACTTTCCTCTTTCGCTCCGTCAGGTCTCCGCACTCAGCTCTTTCAAGTCTGGCCTTAAAACCCACCTGTTCACAAGATAACCCCCCTCCCCTGCCTCTTCCTTGTCTTCAGTTTCTTCTTCAGTTTTAGCTTTATGTATGCGTATGAATGACTGGTGTGGAACCGCTTTGATTTGTCTCTGCACAAGATTCAGCGCTATATAAACACAATCATCATTGTTATTATTATATTCTTCCGTTTCCCCTACCCACAGAAATCATCCTGAGACTGCGCATATTCCTCTTCCCCTCCAACTACAGGTGTAACATTGGCACTGCCGTATTCTTCGCTTCCTTTATTTTGTTAATCAGTCATCAATCTCATCCGCCAGGAAATTATGTTTGCCGCGCGCTGCTCTTCAGATTGCATCATTTCCCCTAGAAGTTTATAGGGAGACGGTGTGTAAACAGCCCGCGTTTTTGTGGCATCGTGTTCCACTGGTTCACAATATTTCAACTGTATATTTTTGCAGCTCTCTCTCTCTCTCTGTTTCTTTATATATCTATCTCTACACACACGCAAGCTCGCACGCGCGCGCGCGCGCACACACACACACACGAAAAAAAACAAAAAAACACCGCAGACACAAGCACACATATCTGTATATTAATTTCTACACATGAATGATTATTGATATTTGGGTACATATTT
>NC_134901.1:36645471-36657971 GCF_041734735.1 Babylonia areolata | reverse complement strand
CAGACAAGCGAGTGTGTGCGTGTGTGCGTGCGTGTGGCATCTCTTGTGTGCATTTCTGTGTGTGTGTGTGTGTGTGTGTGTGTGTGTGTGTGTGTGTGTGTGTGTGTGTGTGTGTGTGTGTGTGTGTGTGTGTGTGTGTGTGTGTGTGTGTGTGTGTGATTCTGTCTGTCTGAACGCATATATGTAAGCGTGCATGCGTTCACGTGTGTGTACATGTGTCAGTTTGCATATGCGTGTGTGTGTGTGTGTGTGTGTGTGTGTGTGTGTGTGTATTGTGGTGTGTGTGTGTATTGTGGTGTGTGTGTGTGTGTTTCTGTGTGTGTGCGTGCGTGCGTGCGTGTGCGTGTGTGTATGTGTGTGCGTGTAGTGTGATGTGTTTGTGTGTGTGTGTGTGTGTGTTTCTGTGTGTATGTGTGAGTGCGTGCGTGCGTTTATGTGCGTGTGTGTATATGTGTGTGTGTGTGTATTGTGGTGTGTGTGTGTGTGTGTATGTGTGTGTGTGTGTGTGTATTGTGGTGTGTGTGTGTGTGTGTGTGTGTGTGTGTATTGTGGTGTGTGTGTGTGTGTGTGTGTTGGTGCGTTTCTCTCTGTCTCTGTCTGTCTGTGCATGCGTGTGTGTGTGCAGACTATCTGCCCTTGAAACAATTTCGCCGACAACAAATAATTCAAGGAAGAAGAAGAAGAAGGGAGGAGGAGAAGAAGAAGAACAAGAAGAAGAAGAAGAAGAAGAAAGACCAGGGAGACATAAAAGGCTGCGATGAAAACGAAGATAATTGTAGTGAAGGTAACAGCGACGGCTATATTGAAACACACAAAACTCAAGTGGAAACTCCTCAGCCTGTACTGCTATCGTCATAATCTTCATCATCATCATCATCTTCCTCCTCATTATTATCATCATCATCATCATCATCTTCCTCATCATCGTTATTACCATTATCATCATCATTTTTACCACTGCAGCAGCTGCAACAACAACAACAACATAGGCATTAGTTCTGTCTTTAATATTCCTCATTTAATTACCGTTTCCCTGTTCGATCTTTTCCGCCTCGCGCCTTAACCCTTTGAACGCTGCTTATAATTTCGCTCGCCAGGGAAGGGCTGACACCTCTTTGAGATAGGACAGGGCTTACAGGTCAGGATGTCAGTGAAGGGCTGACACATCAAAGAGATGATAAGACAGAACTTACAGGACAGGATGTCAGTGAAGGGCTGACACCTCACAGAGATGATAAGACAGAACTTACAGGACAGGATGTCAGTGAAGGGCTGACACCTCACAGAGATGATAAGACAGAACTTACAGGACAGGATGTCAGTCACAACTCTGTATTTGGACCTCTTCCTCTCTGAATTGCATCGCTTTCGTTCAACAAAATCAACGACACCATTGACAAGTACACACACGCACACACACAGACAGACTTACGCACTCACCCCCCCCGTCCCCTCCCACACACACACATACACACTCACTCACTCACACACACACACACACACACACACACACACACTCTGTCTCTCTCTCTCACACACACACACACACACTCACCCCCCCCCCCCCCCCCCACACACACACAAACACTCACACACCCACACACACACACACACACACTATAAAGTATAGACTGCCTGTCAAACTCACGTCACACCACTCTCTTCACGGCAAGTTTCACCAGTCAAAAGGTTAAGTCGCCCTTGAGTCTAACAGGGAAAACGACGAAATCGTTCTGACAGCTATCTTGACAGTTTGTGTGTGTGTGTGTGTGTGTGTGTGTGTGTGTGTGTGTGTGTGTGTGTGTGTGTGTGTGTGTGTGTGTGTGTGTGTGTGTGTGTGTGTCTGTGTGTTACCAGTTAAACGCTAAACTCATCAGCACACCCACACGCCAGCGTGTTTCGAATTATGACAACGGCCTGTACACTGAGCGGCTCCATGGGCAAAGTGTTTGCATGTGGCACCCCCACCACATGAAGCCGTCCCATAGACATAACTATCTCAGACAGCCACCCCCTGTGGCAGACAGCCAAGGTCCACGCCTCATCCACGTCTCTTTTGTTTCGGGTCTGGCCTGTGCTGATCATCACTGGAAAAAAATGGCGAAACGAAATCTTCCGTGGGGAAAGAAAACGAGGTGGGGGGGTGATCTTTTGAAGTTTTACGAACCTTCCGGGGGAGTAGAAAGCGAGGTGGGGGGGGGGGTGATGTTGTGGATTTTCAAATCCTCCGGGGTGTGGAAAGCAAGGAGGGAGGTGCGGGTGATTTTCGGGATTGTACAAACCTTCCGGGTGGTGAAAAGCCAGGTGGGGGGTATGTTCTGGCTTGACAAACCTTCCAGGGTGTGGAAAGCAAGGTAAGGTTGGTGGTGTGATTTTCGGGGTTGTACAAACCTTCCAGGGTGTGAAAATCCATGTGAGGGTATGTTCTGGCTTATCAAACCTTCCGGGCGGGACGGGGGGGGGGGGGGGGTGGGGGGGGGTAAGCGAGGGGGCGGGGGGAAGCGAGGAGGGGGGGAGGGGGGATTTTCGGGGTTGTACAAACCTTCCGGGTGGTGAAAATCCAGGTGGGGGTTATGTTCTGGCTTAAACCTTCCGGGGGAAGGAAAGCGAAAGGGGGTTGGGGTGGCGGGGGTGTACAATTTTCCGCGGGGGGGTGAAAAGCCAGGTGAGGGGGAGTGATGTTCGGGGTTTACCTGAACGGAATGATCTTTGACGCAGTGTTTTAAGTGACGTGATCGTTCCAACAGACGTGGCTGTGTGTCTTAACCGCCTCCCCCAGTCTTCTTCTTTGTCTTCATCGTTGTCGTTTATCTCCCCCCCCCCATCCCCCGCCTCTCTCTCTCTCTCTCTCTCTCTCTCTCTCGCTCGCTCGCATGCCTACCCAGTCACTCTCCTTTTCTCTCTGTGTATGACAGAACTTCACAGAGAGAGAGAGAGAGAGAGGGAGAGAGAGACAGACAGACAGACAGACAGAGAGCGAAAAATAAAGAGAGAAATATATGGAGAAAGAAGGAGAAAGACAGAAAGGGACAGACAGAGAAACAAAGACAAAAAGTGAGACAGAGAAACAGAGAAAGGGGTAGGGGGAGAGAGAAAGAGAGATACAGACAGACGGAGACAGACGCAGACAGAGAGAGCACGATGGAGAAGAAGGAGGAGGAGGAGGGGTAGGAGCAGCACCAGTAGCAGCAGAAAGAAGGAAAAAGAAGGAAGAAGGAGGAGGAGAAAGAAGAAGATGAAGAAGGAGGAGGAAGAAGGAGGAAGAGAGAATATGAAGAAGGAAGAAGAAGAAGGAAGAAGGGAGAAGACGGAAAAAGGGAGAAGAAGAAGAAGAAAAGGTAAGAAGGAAGAAGAAAAGAAGAAGGAAGAAGACGAAGGAAGAAGAAGAAGTACAACAACAACAACAACAACACACACACACACACACACACCAACCTCAACTCCCACCCACCCCCCACCCCCGCCCCAACACACACAAGACACGACAGCAAACAAGCCCTCACCCCCGCCGTTCTTGTAGCAGAGGTAGGGGAAGCGCCAGACGTTGGCCAGGTCCACGGCGTACCCGATGACGGACAGCAGGAAGTCCATCTTGTTGCCCCAGTTCTCCCGCACCTCCACCTCCTCGGGCTGCTGAAGCGGGGTCTTCTCGTCCGAGAAGGCTGCAAGCGACCCACACCAACATGTGTGTGTGTGGGAGCAGGTAAGCAAGTGAGCTGTAACTGGACATACCTCAGTATGCATTATGATAGTCAGTCGTGTCCGACTATGACCATCACAACAGCAGAGAAGGCAACAGCTGTACCGACTATCTGGGCTAGAATTTGATTCTAGTGGAAAGTATCTTTCCCAAGTTACATCCCCACTCTCTCTCGGACAAGAGGGTTTTAGGACAGTCGGCGTTGGGATGGTTACCAAAGGCCAACTAGCCCTCAAGGCTGCAGCGCTAAGAGCCAGTGCCATCTTGCCTCCAAGTCTGACAGTCATAGTCCTTTACAAAAGACTAAGCTGTAAATGACTTCCCATTGCAATGGAGAAACAATTGATGGCACAGCTCTCGCTTTGCTGTTGGCCCCACCTGTAAGCTTATGTCAATCTGTGATGTAAACTGAGCGTTGGCGGGGGAGGATATGACCAGCTTATGTTAAACTTTATTTGACTTAGTGACAGATTGCGGCTGGGTACCATATTGCTTGCGCTTAAGCCTTACTTCAAGAGAGAGAGGGGGAAGTGGGAGAATGCGAATGAGAATGCGAATATTTTATTCAGATTAGGCCATAGCTCTGTCTGAAGGGGGTATTACATAATTGTATACAAAGAATATTTATGATACGAACATACATTCTAAACAAATGTAAATAGAAACAGTATAACACGAAACACATGACTGCATTCTAAGCTGTACAAATATAAAGTAGCTTCAGTGCTTGTAGACAAATAAAGCCATATTAGTCAAGACAGTTTCATTTATGGATATTATAAGTAGATTTAATCTAAAAAGACATGGGTTTTGATAATACTTGTGTTCAATCAGTTTTATCCTTATATCATGCAAGACAGAGCAACAGAGCATAATATGGATTTCGTTTTCTTCAGCCGCATTACATAGACGACATAAAACATTCATTGAACTTTTACCCTTATATCTGTGTCGATGGCAGGCTATATCTAACACACCGAACCTGAATTTAGATAATGCACTTCTGACATATCTGTTCATATTAATTAAAATACATGGTTCCACGTTAATACCAATCTTAAACATTCCGTATTCTGAAAACCTATCACTAGTCTGGATATGATCGTGCCAATTCTGCCATCTACAATCAATAATTCTTTGCTTGAAACATTTATTACTTTCAACGCCCTGATTATCCCACACATATGCAAAGCCGTATGTATACAAACATATACGTACGTTAGTCACCCACGTCTTTTTGTCACATTATCTAAGCTTAACAATACTTTGTATGCTTTGCAAGGTAACCTGTTATTGTTCATCCTTGTTAATTTTAGCTAATAGCTCACACACTCTACATACGAATTCAAATAAATTGGATATCTTCCGAGTTCTCCATAGACAAAGTCGCCAGGTGTTCGATTATCAACATTCAAATAACGTTTCATATCTAAAAGGGTTTTTTTTTCAACATCACTACCCATATTTCAGCACCTTACTGTAATATCGTTTGTACTTGCGAGTCAAAAAGCTTTCTAAAAATATTAAATGAATTACAGTTAAACTAATACACAATATGGAGAATAATTAATGAAGCTGTCTTTGCTCTGTTCATCAAATCCTGACAAGCAAAACTGAAACTTTACCTAGTTGAAAAGAAAATACCAAGATACTTCAAAGCAATCACTACACTGATTACTTCATTACCACAAGTCCATGTTTCATTTCTAGATAGATAACCTCCCTTACGAAATACAACAACACTGGTTTTATCCATGTTTACTATCATTTCTAGCCTTATTGCTGCAGCATATAAATTTTGCAACCCTATCACTGATCTAGATAATAAGATAATATCGTCAGCAAAAGTGTGGATGAGAAAAAGAGAGAGTGGAGGAGAGAGAGGAAGAGGTTGAGAAGGAGGAAGAGGAGGAGAGAGAGGGGGGAGGAGGGAGGACAGAGAGAGAGAGAGAGAGAGAGAGAGAGAGAGACAGACAGACAGACAGACAGACAGACAGAGGGACAACAACAAAGTGAGACAGACACACAAAGACAGAGAGAGTGATAAGAACAGACAATGCTATTTTGCTTCTTTAAACTCTCACTCTAATTACCGTTAGGTTTGTCGCTGCCGCCACCACCACCACCACCTCCTCCTCCACCACCTCCTTCACCCCCGTTCAGCATGACGTCATGGCCGGCCACAGCAGCAGCGGCAGCAGTCGGGGGCACGATCGGAAGCAAGATGTCCACCTCCGCCATGCGGCCCCCGACGCCCGGCTCTTCCCGGGAAGGCCCGAACCTGACGTCATCGGCTCCGGCGGACATTGCCGAAGGTTGGCGGAAATTGTCGACCTCTATGGAACAGCAGTCGAGCAGCGACGGAGTGGTAGGGGCGGGGTTGTACTGGGTGGTGGGGCTGACGGAGGAGGTGGCGGTGAAGGCAGGGGTGGGGGTGTCGTAGTGGTCGTCGTCGTTGTTGGGGCTCCGGGAGACGGTACCGTCCGTGGAGGCGTGGTACTGCAGCAGCAGGGGCCGGGAGGGGGAGGGGGAGATTGGTGGGGAGCTGGGGGTGGGAGGGGGCGAACGGCGGTCGCTGCTGTCGTCGCTGGGTTTCCGCTGGGCGCTGGCCTGACCGGTCGTGTCGTCACCGGGCTCCCTTCTCAGTGGCCGGGTTCTGCAAAGAACAAGTCCAGACAATTCGTATTTGTATTTCTTTTTATCACAACAGATTTCTCTGTGTGAAATTCGGGCTGCTCTCCCCAGGGAGAGCGCGTCGCTACACTACAGCACTACCCTTTTTTTCTTTTTCTTTTTTTTTGTATTTTTTTCCTGCGTGCATTTTTTTTAATTTGTTTTTCCTATCCAAGTGGATCTTTTTCTACAGAATTTTGCCAGGAACAACCCTTTTGTTGCCGTGGGTTCTTTTACGTGCGCTAAATGCATGCTGCACACGGGACCTCGGTTTATTGTCTCATCCGAATGACTAGCGTCCAGACCACCACTCAAGGTCTAATGGAGTGTAAGAAAATATCGGCGGCTGAGCCGTGATTCGAACCAGCGCGCTCAGATTCTCTCGCTTCCTCGGTGGACGCGTTACCTCTAGGCCATCACTCCGCACAAACCTCTCAAGGGAAATTTAGCACGTAGGTGGAGCTGGACAAGCTATAAATGAAATACAAAAGTAACACATACATTTAAGAGATAGCACACTCATTCAAGAGACAAGTACGGATATACAAGTCAAGTCACCTTAACTTTAGTATCCCTCAAGACAAAATTAGCACGTGGTCGTGTTGACTCAAGCTCACAATACAATACAAATGTAATACATACACTTGAGAGATCAGTACGTTTATGAAAAGGATTATTGTTGCTTCTTTAATTTTATTTTTTAAAGTATTATTTTGAGTGTAATCTTACGTGCAATGTGTGTGCAGGGTGGTGGAAAGGTTGGCCAAGGGATGTTTAAGGGGTCGTTTGGCGTCTGAATGTGTGAATAAAACTTAAAAGAAAAAAAAGATAAAGAAATCAGATTAATCAGAGCACTGTAGTTAGTATTTTGTATTTGTATTTCTTTTTAACAGATTTCTCTGTGTGAAATTCGGGCTGCTCTCCCCAGGGAGAGCGCGTCGCTACACTACAGCGCCACCCATTTTTTCGTATATTTTTCTGCGTGCAGTTTGATTTGTTTTTCCTAGTTTGGCAGTATCTCTCTTGTGTTTTTTTTTTTTCAAGGATAATTTGCATGAGAAATATTTCAACAGAAATTGTGTTTGAATGTGTATGGGATTCTCAGTCATTTTTCAACAAAAAATAGTTTTTGTTTCAATGTCAGTCAGGAAATGGAAAACGAATTATATTTGGAAGTGGCGTGACGCCTTTGAAATTAGCAAAAATGTTTATATAACAAAAAAGTAACCAAATTTTGGCAGAAAAATAAAGAAGAAAAGTATATATCCAATCTACCCAATTGTTACATCATGAATACAGTTCAGGTAAGTAGTCACGAATTACCCGTTGAGACCGGTTGACGTCATATCATCCCACGTGAATTGTGTACTTGTGTATTGAGTTCTGTGATAAATGTGTGGTGGGAGACGAATTTTTATTATATTACGGAACGCCCGAAAGTTGCAATTCTTCAAAATCAGTACAGTCCAAAGAAATATCTGAATCCGAAATCAGTCTTTAATTTTCACTTGTTGAATGCAGGGAGGAGATTGTTTGGAAGTGGGGAAATCCATCAAAATGGGAAATATTACAAGATGATACTGTCGTTGTCTATCTCTTTTTATCACCGACTTCAGCGCTTTGATGGCAATTTACGTTTTTAATGTTGTTGCATGATTCCAGTGATGTTACTTTATATCCTTCATGCCCCAACAGAGGTCAAAGAATGAAATATTATAGGTTCTAGTTAAGAAGTCTTTTAAACAGCAGCAGCAATAACAACAACAACAACAACAATGCGAGCAGAAAACGGAAAGCAAAAACCAGAACTTTAAATAAAATAATAATCTTAAAATTTTCTTGAAATCTGTAAGTGGAAATATGCCCATCACAGCGTTTGAAGAAAGAAAGAAAAAAAAAAGGAAATCAAGCTGACTGGAAGAACATCAAGCAAATAAAACAAAACAACAACAACAAAACCCGTTTAAAAAAAAACAAAAACCCACCACCGCTGCAGATTAACTTCTGCGGTATCCATTGCAATGCTCATGCAAGTTATGCAAAACCCTGCAGTGCATTTAGTCCCGAAAACATAACATAGCTGCTTCTACAACGCTCATGGTAAGAGAAGAAGGAGGAGGAAGAGGAGAAGGAGGATAAATAAGAGGAAGAGGAGGAAGAGGAGGGGAAGGAAGAAGGAGGAGGAAGAGAAGGGAGATGGGGGAGGAAAAGTGGAAGAAGAGAAGAAGAAGAAGAAGAAGTGGAGGAGAATAAAGAAGAGGAAGAGGAGGAGAAGAGAAGGAGGAGGAGGAGGTGGGGGAGAATAAAGAAGAGGAGGAGGAGGAAGGAAGTGGAGGAGAATAAAGAAGAGGAAGAGGAGGAGAAGAGAAGGAGGAGGAGGAGGTGGGGGAGAATAAAGAATAGGAGGAGGAGGAAGGAAGTGGAGGAGAATAAAGAAGAGGAAGAGGAGGAGGAGAAGAAGGAGTGGAGGAGAATAAAGAAGAGGAAGAGGAGGAGAAGAAGAGAAGAAGGAGGAGGAGGAGAAAGAGAAGGAGGAGGATAAATACGAGGAAGAGGAGGAAAAGAAGAGGAAGGAAGAAGGAGGAGGAGGAGAAGAAGCAGAAGGGGGAGGAGGAGAAGGAGGAGGAAAAGGAGAAGAAGAGGGAAACGGCGCCTGGTGGGTAAAGGGTGGAGATTTTTTCCGACCTCCCAGCTCAACGTATGTGCCGACCTGCTTGTACCTGAAACCCCTTCGTTGAGTATACGCAAGCAGAAAATCAAACACGCACGTTAAAGATCCTGTAACCCATGTCAGCGTTCGGTGGGTTATGAAAACAAGAATATACCCAGATATTGCACATACCCGAAAACAGAGTACGGTTGCCTACATGGCGAGGTAAAAACAGCCATACACCTAAAAGCCCACTCGTGTACATACGGGTGAACATGGGAGCTGCAGCCCACGAACGAAGAAGAAAAAGAAGATTACGACAACATGACAAGGAGAACATGTACCAGAACATAAATCAAGTAGAGATAAAAAAAAATAATAATAAAAAAAGGGGGAGACATATCATGTAGGACTAAAAGGTAAAAGTGGAAGAATGATTAAGACGCTCATCTGCCCGGCAATACATCGTCCGTGAGGACCTGGGTTCGGTTCCTGCTCTCGCTTTTTCTCCTAAGCTTGACTGGAAAATATTAAACTGGGCGTCTGGTCATTCGGATGAGACGATAAACCATCGAGGTTCCGCGCGCAGCACGCTCTTGGCGCACTGAGAAAAGAACCCACGGCAATACGTGCCTTCCTCTGGCAAAATTCTTGAGAACTCTGACAGGTGCATGGACAAAATATGCATGCACTCAATGCCTGACTAAGCGCGCTGGGCTGGGCTATGCTGCTGGGCAGGCATCTGCCTAGCAGATGTGGTGTAGAGTACGTGGGTCAGTCCGAACGCAGTGACGCCTCCCTGAGAAGCTGAAACCAGTGATAAGAAACTCTAGGGAGAGCTGGACAGTACAAGAAGAAGCCCCTCTCGGTCAAGTGTTTCGGCCCTGAACTCCTTACACTCTAAGGGCGCCGGGCCGACCCAGGTCATGGCTCCTGGATGCCCTTGTATTGTCACCTTTTCTTTTTTTTTCTGTTTTCCTGGTCCTCGGCAGGTTCGAACCCGCGCCTCCAGGGTGGTCGCCACTTCAGGACTGAGTCACCTTTTTTCTGGCAGACGTTTTAACCACTGAGCCATCGTACGCCTAGTTTGAGTGGGGAAACTATAAAAGGTGAATCAAGGACGAAGAGGAAAACAACAAAAACAACAACAACAACGAAACGAACAGGATGACATTTTCCGTACAAACCACCCTAACAAAAAAGCATGTTTTTCATTTCGAAATCTCACTTCCTACACAGACTAATGAGCTACATACTCAGATACTCAGCAGCCTTTTACATCGTGATGCATCATCAGGGAAAAAAATGGTGTGTTACACAGGATAATTACTGAAACAGACGTTGGAACGAATGATGTATTCCCTCCCCCCCTCCCCCCCCCTCCCCCCACCCTCTTTCCGTTTCCTGATTGCATACCACTGAGAAGCATACAACCCATTAACACAAGAATATCGCCCATAGAAACTGTTGATGGAACTAATCAAACGATCTTCTTCTTCTTCTCTCTCTCTCTCTCTCTCTTTCTCTGTCTGTCTGTCTGTCTGCAGATTCTCGTCATCTCCAACATCATCTCCTACCTACCTGCTTACCTACCTAACCACATTTCTCACCTGTTTCTCTCTCTCTTTCTCTCTCTCTCTCCTTTTTTCTGTTCATTATTTCTTTGTCAACATTAACAGCATTACTGAGCTCACAGGTCAGGACGTCAGTGATCATTCTATGTATGTATCTATCACACGGGCGTTTACCACTATCACTCGGGTGTATTGTGTCGTTACTATCATTCGGGTGAAAAGGTGCCTCTAGTACCCTGTGAGTGTTCTACACTAAATGGAATTGAAAAGACATACATTCATTTTGTATTTTTGTATTTTGCATTTCTTTTTATCACAGCAGATTTCTCTGTGTGAAATTCGGGCTGCTCTCCCCAGGGAGAGCGCGTCGCTACACTATAGCGCCACCCTTTTTTTTTTTTTTTTTGTATTTTTTCCTGCGTGCAGTTTTATTTGTTTTTCCTATACATACATACATACATACATAGACAGATATCAGGGACCTTTGAATACCGTTTAGGTCATGCTGAGCCCCGCACATGGTTGTTTTGCTCTTTCCAACCTAACTCTGGTGAGTATTTACAAGTAGGAGACGATGACCGGCGCATCTGCGTTCATGGTAGGGAGGACTAACCTCAGACGAATGGTCACATCAGCTCTGTGTGTGTGTGTGTGTGTGTGTGTGTGTGTGTGTGTGTGTGTGTGTGTGTGTGTGTGTGTATACGTGTGTGTGTGTGTGTGTGTGTGTGTGTGTGTGTTTGTGCGTGTATACGTGTGTGTGTGTATACGTGTGTGTGTGTGTGTGTGTGTGTGTGTGTGCGTGTTGTACGTTCGTTCTTTAGTTTAACGTCTTTTCACTGTAAGTGATATTAGACTATATACACCCGAGTGATAGTAAACGCCCGTGTGATAGGTACATACATAGAATGATCACTGACGACGTCCTGACCTGTGAGCTCAGTCTGATATCAGTGAGGCCTTCACAGACATCCAGCTCATTTGTCTACAGCAGTCAAGGCGTTAGAGAGATATTGGTCACATCAGCTCTGTGTGTGTGTGTGTGTGTGTGTGTGTGTGTGTGTGTGTGTGTGTGTGTGTACGTGTGTGTGTGTGTGCGTGCGTGCGTGCGTGCGTGCGTGCGCGTGAGTGTGTCCCCACTCTGTACTCATCTACAAAAATAACCGTAACGTCTCACACTTTCGCAACACTGGTTGTGACTTTACCAATCATAGCCGTCATCATGTATCCCTGAAAAAAGCAAGCAAACCAGTTTACCAGTACCACCTGTAGCCCAGCCTTTTCGTACAATGTTGTGCAACCTTCATACGTATGCGCGAACACCCATGGGCACACACGCATAAATGCGCGCGCGCACGCACACACACACACATATACATATATATATATATATATGTATATCACTTTCAATAACATTGCATATTGTATATTCCCCTTGACAAAATCATATAATCATAAAGTATGCACATAACGTTCCGGTCGATCAAACCAAGAAGAAAAAAAGAATCAGGTTTGCAAGTGTATGCATACAAAAGTGGTGAGTGTACTTAAGAGTGTAAAGGGTTAAGGACTGAAACACTTGACTTGGGGGTGGGGGGGTGGGGGGGGGGGGGGGGGGCTTCTTCTCTGAAGACCTTGTACCGTCCGGCTCTTCCTGAAGTTCCTTATCACATACAAAAACGTGCTTCTGCTTCATAACCCTTTCAACGTACCTGTTAGGCTTTTAAGAGCAGACCAGTGACAGTGGAACCTATGATAAAAAACGGAAAATGGCTATTCATCACACAACCTGATAATCAGCCACCATTATCGAGTCATATGGAAACAGGTGCTCCTTTTTTTCTCTCCAGAATATCTGCAACCATACAAGGGATCTCATACCAGCAGGTGCTCTTATTTTACAACT
>NC_134901.1:36625471-36632971 GCF_041734735.1 Babylonia areolata | reverse complement strand
TTCTTTTATTTTTTTAAATGACTGACTGATTGTCTGGTTAGCTAATTAGTTAGTTAGTTAGAAGAACATGCCTATCTTTTATTTTTCTAGTGACTGACTGATTAGCTGGTTAGCTGATTAGTTAGTTAGTCACTCATTTAGTTAGATAGTTAGCTAGTTAGTTAGAAGAACATGCCGTTCTTTTATTTTTTAAATGACTGACTGATTGTCTGGTTAGCTAATTAGTTAGTCAGTCAGCCAGTCAGTTAGTTAGAAGAACATGCCTCTCTATTTTTCTAGTGATTGACTGATTGGTTGGTTAGCTGATTAGTTAGTTAGTTACTTAGAAGAGCATGCCTCTCTTTTATTTTTCTAGTGACCGTCTCATTGGCTGGTTAGCTAATTTGTTAGTTAGTTATTTATTTAGTTAGTTAGAAGAACATGCCGTTCTTTTATTTTTCTAATGACTGACTGATTGGCTGGTTAGCTAATTAGTTAGTCAGTCAGTTAGTTTTTTTTGTTAGAAGAACATGCCTCTCTTTTATTTTTCTAGTGACTGACTGATTGGCTGGTTAGCTGATTAGTTATTTGGTTAGTTAGATAGTTAGTTAGTTAGAAGAACATGCCTAGCTTTTATTTTTCTAGTGACTGAATGATTGGCTGGTTAGCTGATTAGTTAGTTAGTTAGAAGAACATGCCTCTCTTTTATTTTTCTAGTGACTGACTCATTGGTTGGTTAGCTGATTAGTTAGTTAGTTAGAAGAACATGCCTCTCTTTTATTTTTCTAGTGACTGACTGATTAGCTCGTTAGCTGATTTGTTAGTTAGAAGAATATGCCCCTCTTTTATTTTTCTAGTGACTGCCTGATCGGCTGGTTAGCTGATTAGTTAGTTAGAAGAACATGCCTCTCTTTTATTTTTCTAGTGACTGACTGATTGGTTGGTTAGCTGATTAGTTAGTTAGAAGAATATGCCCCTCTTTTATTTGTCTAGTGACTGCCTGATTGGTTGGTTAGCTGATTAGTTAGTTAGTCAGTTAGTCAGTCAGTCAGTTAGTTCAACCGTTCGTTCGTTCATTCGTTGGCTGGTTGGTTGGTTGGTTGGTTGGTCAGTCACTTAGTTACTTCCAGTTCTATGTTTGTTCAGCTGATTTGCTGGGTAAGCTTACTAGTTAGTTAAATTATTCAGCCATTCGCTCGTTCAGTCATTCAGTCAGTCCCTCTGTCACTCAGTCAGTCTTTTCCAGCCGTGTCTGAAAGGTTTTCTTCCCTCCCCATTTTCTTCAAAACGACACTCACTCACCTGTCTGTCGGCCTTCTTCTTCTCCACACTTATAAAAAAAAATAAAATAATAATAACAAAATGAAATAAAAGAAACCAAAATAAAATAAAACCAACACCCCCACTCAGACGGATTCCACCATCACTCCCAATTCAAAGGCCTGCAGTGCAATTTTTGATCCCACACTGAGAGCCGTAGATAGCTATCGCTGTCAGATCACGCACCTCGGCCATCCAGTGGGGGGAGAGATGGAGACAGGGGGTGAGGAGAGGGGGGGGGGTGCTTGTTACTGGACTATTAACGCCTGCCTTCACAAAGGTCAGGTTACATACACTCACAGCAGGGAACAGGTGGGGGGGGTTGGGGGTTGGGGGGGAGGAGGTTGGGGGATTGAGAGGAGGGGAGGGGGGCTGTTGGGGGTTGGGGGTGACTCGGGGGGCAGAGGGGGCTCTTTGTGTGTGACTTTACCAGCTGACATCAACGATGTGGAATCTACGGGGGGGGGGGGGGGGGTGTCTGGAGGGCGAGGGGGGGGGGGTTGAGGGGAGGGAAGGGAGGAGGATAGTGTGGCACGGGGGGGTTAGGGGGATTTGAGAGAGGGGGGGTATTGGGGGGCTGGGGGGGGGGGCGTCTATTAGTGGCTGCTATCTGTTCGAAATTCAGTTCCGGGCACAACCTGTTCTATTCTTGTATTCGCTTTCCTTGCTGGTGGGATAGTTGTTTATGTATTTATTTATTTTGTTTATCTATCTACCCATTATCTATTATTATGATCACTATTTCTTCTTCTTCCTCTTCTTCTTTTGTTATTATTTATTTATTCATTCGTGTATTCATTCAGTTATTTATTTATTTATCTATTCTTTTTTTGTGAAACAAACTCAGGGATTGATAGTCCTGAATTGGTTTACACAGTAATTTCCATTCGATTATGTCACAAAGCACGGCACTTACACATGAAATAGAAACAATTGTACGACAGTTTCCTTTATATTCATATAGAGCATTTAAACAACGTAATAATGTAAGGTTCATGTGTACCTCCTTCTAAGGGGCTATGGCCTATATGAATAAAATGTCTACGTGTACGTCTCTCTCTCTCTTAAAAAAAATTAACTGTAGCCTATATACTTGTATAAGGCATTCAAAATCCGCAGTTTGATATGTGATTAATTGTGCTTTTTGTGTGTGCATGTACATTGCTAAAATTGTAGTTAAATGTTTTCTGTTCCACATTGTTCTGGAATGTGACAATTTGTGGCCACGGCCTTTATTGAATAAAAATGTTCGTTCGTTCTTAAAAAAAATTGAATGTAACCATATATATATATATCTCTCTCTGTCTCTCTCACTCTTAAAAAATGGACTTAACCATATCTCTCTCTGTGTGTCTCTCTCAAAAATTGACTTAAACCATCTCCCTTTTAAAAAATTGAATTTAACCATATCTCTCTCTCTCTCTCTCTCTCTCTCTCTCTGTCACGTACTTTCTCTGTCTCTTCTCCCCTCTCTCCCTTTCTCTCCTTCTCCACTCCCATACTCTTTTTTTTTTCTTTTCTCTACACCTCTCTCTCTCTCTCTCTCTCGTAAAAAAAAATGACTTTAACCATACATATATATATATATCTATCTGTCTGTCTCTCTCTCTCCGTCACGTACTTTCTCTCTCTCCTCCCTTTCTCTCCTTCTCCACTCCCCTACTCTTTCTTTTTTTCTTCTTTTTTTCTCCACCTCTCCCTCTTAACCCTACCCCTCCCCTCCCCCCCCTGCATCCCGCCCCCTCCCCACCTCATCTCCCGCCTCTTCCTTCCCCCATGCCCCCCCCCCCCACTCTCCACCTCTCCCACAGACCACCTCTGTCACACACGGACAAGTGTACAGCAGTCAGTTTCAGCCACGAGTCCAGTACCCTCCCCCCCCCCCCAAAAAAAAAAAACAACAACAACAACCCCATTCCATTAACTTTTAGCCACCGCCGATGGCTTGATTCGTCTGGAAGCGCGCAAAGAGCAAGGCGCTTGCCATAACCAAGAGAGAGAGAAAGGGGAGGAGAAGAAGAAGAAGAAGAAGAAGAAAAGAGAAAGAAGAAGAAGAAGAAAACAAAATATATTGTTGGTCCCACAGAAAATGGGTTCACTTTAGTTTTTTTCTTTTTCTTTTTCTTTTTTTTTTAACAAAGCCTCTTTCCTCTTTCTTCGTCGGATGGATTAATTACTGAAAGGCGGTGGAACGGAGGAAGAAGGCTAAGAAAGAAAGACAGAAAGAAAAAGTAAACGGAAGAAGATGGGATCAAAAGCAGGATATAGATAGTACATCATATAGATAGTATAAAAGTATATTGCCCATTGTCATACAAGGAAATAAGCAATATATTAGAAAGAGACTTTTATAGGTGCTTGAATTCAAGTCTAAAACCTCGTCAGTTGACTCTCTTAGACTTTGGTCCGATTCGCAGACCAATTCTGAGTTTAGCTCTCAAACTATTATCAAATTCATTACGGACCAAGTATTGTTCTAATGTCAAGTGCATATGCTTTAGTAACCTGACAATTAAGTATATAATTTTTTTTTACTGTAGCTTGATGAAGCCTTATGTACACGAAAGTGTGTCTTCACATTGACTGAGAACGTTGATGTTTTTGACTTTTTGCATTCATTATCAGTTGTTTCGCTTGTCAGTTTAACGACTTCTCTTTTACGAAGTCCTTAAGTAATTTCCTGTAATTGTATGTAGATTTCTTTTTCAAATTTCACCCTCATTTCACCCTCATTTGCCCAGTTTCCCCCAACCCTCCATTCATTCACATCTCCCACCCCTTCTAACCGATAATACTCAAATGTATTCATAAATACTTTAACAAAATGTCTTCAATCACCGATATGTGTGACGGGACATTAAACAAAATTCCTCCTCCTCAAAAGCAGGAAGAATACAAGAAGAATGGAAAGAAAGAAAGACAGAGAGAGAGAGATGGGGACAAAGCAGAAGCAGAAGGAACAGCAGACGAAGCAATAGCCAATAGCCGAGTGGTTAAAGCATTGGACTTTCAATCTGAGGGTCCCGGGTTCGAATCTCGGTGACGGCGAATGGTGAGTAAAGGGTGGAGATTTTTTTCCGATCTCCCAGGTCAACATTATGTGCAGACCTGCTAGTGCCTGAACCACCTTCGTGTGCATACACACGCAGAAGATCAAATACGCACGTTAAAGATCCTGTAATCTATGGGTTATGGAAAAAAAAAAGAACATACCCAACATGCACAAAATAGAGAGAGAGAGAGAGAGAGAGAGAGAGAGAGAGAGAGAGAGAGTGAAGTTGAGAGAGACAGGTAGACAAAGAGGGAGGGACAGAGAGAGAAAGAGACAGAGAGACCGGCAGAGAGAGAGAGAGAGAGAGAGAGAGAGAGAGAGAGAGAGAGAGAGAGAGAGACGGAACAAAGAGAACAGATAGAATGGAGAAAGAGAGATAGACAGACAGAGAATGAGACAGATAGAGAGAGAGAAACCGAGAGAAGAGAGAGAGAGGGAGAGACACAGACACAGAGAGAGGGAGAGAGAGAGACTGCGTGCGTACGTGTGTGTGTGTAGTGTGTGTGTTTGTGTGTGTGTGTGTGTGTAGTGCGTGCGTACACACACACACACACACACACACACACACACACACACACACACACACACAAAGACAACACCGAAAGGAAAGCAACACTCCGTTATTAAGATGCCACGTGTTGAAAGACACGTGTGGGTGTGTCCCGGTGTGGGTTTCCCCCTCCGTCTCCCCGATACCTCCCAACATACCACACACACACACACACACACACACACAGCACACACCGCTCCACTTTGAAAGCTGTGCTCCCCCAAACCCCACCCCACCCCCCACAAAAAAACAACACCAAACTACCAACAAGAAACAAAAAAAACAACCAACCGCCCCCTCCCATCCCCACCGCCCCAACCCGCACTGTTAAAAAAAAGAAGGAACAAATATAGAAACAATGGCAATACAATACAATACAATTCAATACAATACAATACAACTTTATTCATCAATTTGGAAATTAAACTGTGCATCCACAGGCTCGTCACTCAACATTCACAATATCTCAGCCAACAGCCAAGTCCAACACACTCGCAACATGACAAAAATGTTCGACAAAAGATAAAACAGCTATGCATAAAGCTAAAGACACACAAGCAAGTAACACAACACAGCGGGCAAATTTCCCGCACACACACACACACACACACACACACACACACACACACAAGTCCCCTTACCCTTCACACACACACACACACACACACACACACACACACTTTGTAAAATAGCATGAATATTTAGAAACACAATTTCAGAACAAGAAATGCTTCTATAAAATCATTATGAATTATCATATGGCAGGGTTACGCAATTTGATATAATTAAATGGTGAACGAATAAACAGATAAATGATAATTGGCGTTGCAATGAAATGGATGCAGGAAATACAATGAGCAGTTGACGCGCATGCGCTCGCGCGCGCACACACACACACACACACACGCACACTCTCCCTGACCCCTTGTCAATCAGAAATAGAACGTTATTTCATTATACATGTGTTTGTTGAGTGTTGTTTATGTATTTATTTGTTTGTTTATTTCTTTATTCATTAAATGTGTTTTTTTTATTAATTCATTCATGTGGTTATGTATTTATCTATCTATTCATGTAAGTATGTATTTATTTATTCATCTGTGTATCTGTTTATTCGTGTGATTGTGCAGATGCTCACTGCACTTGATTTGGGGCACGATGGTTGACCCTTTGTATTTTTAGTTTGGTTCAGTACTCTTACAATGGGCATGCCTGCGTGTTTGACTTTCATCTGTGATGATCAGAATGCTTTCATTCAGAGTTTGTTTCCTTTTAATGAGAAGGTATACGCGCACTTGTGTGTGTGTGTGTGTGTGTGTGTGTGTGTGTGTGTGTGTGTGTGTGTGTGTGTGTGTGTGTGTGTGTAAGCGCAAACTGAACAAAAACCAAACAAAACAAACCACCATGAGCAAACAAACAATCAATCAATTAAACAAATGAATAATAGAAAAAAACAACAACAAATAAACCTACCATGAACACGCCAAAATTCTCTCTTAATTAACCCCTCATAGACTAAAAGTCGAAACTGCTCCACTCCGAAACCCATATACACGTATCACCCACCAGCCCTATTTACGTCACGTTGACAAACGGAAAGGCGTGTGTCGGCTGATTCTCACTCTTCCGAGCACGAACTACGGCCCACCTTGACCATTTCACATTTCAAAGCCGCAATCGTTTCCTCTTGAGAACGAGGACTCAAAAAAAAAAAAGTGGGACAGGGTTGAGCACCAAAAATGGTTTTGGGTGGGAACCGTAGCGGGAGATTTTCTGTCTGTGTGTGTGTGTGTGTGTGTGTGTGTGTGTGACACATCTGGGTCAAATCCTTGAGAATGCTTCAACTGACCCTTTTTTGGGGGTGGGTACGTTTTCATGCGTTCGTGGTGGTGATCTGACCGCGAAATGTGTGGAAACGCTCAAAAGGCAATGAACATTAAATCTTTCCAAGCATGAGTTTAACAGAACTTGTCTGGCTTGTGTTGGTATGCGCACGTGCGCGCAAGTTCGCTGAACGTAGCCCAGTTTCGTTCTCATTTTATTTCAACCTTTGGCATCCTAGGTACCTGTAATTTCTTGTATAAGCACTTTAGTCTGTCAAGTTATTTGTTTTATATATTCATTTGATTTTGTGCTAACGTTTTACACAAACCTATGCTAGGGTCTCAGGCAGGGTCTGACTCTCCGAGTCTCCCGTGGGATGCCGGGGGTCTTTCAGTATAAATAGCATCCCCGCCTTCTGGAAATTCTGTGCTAGAAATTTCCTCTTTTCTGTCACTCTCTAATTTGTGTCTGCCTTTTTTCTATCTTCACTGTTGTCTCCCTTTTTCTGCTTTCCCAGTCCAACCCCCTTTCTTTTTTTCTCTTTTTTTTTTCAAGCAAGCAAGCTTTGACACTTTTTTTTTCTCTTTTCCCCAGTCTATGATGTACTATCTGTGCTGTTTTGCTCTGGCGATTAGGTAGTGAGATGTAAACACTGGGATAGGCACCAGCCGTCCATTCTGCAGTGTTATTTGCCTATAATTTTATGGCCTTTTTATGTATTTTTTGTTTGGCTTTGAAGTTTTGTTTTTGTTTTTTTTTCCCCTTTTTAACGATT
>NC_134901.1:36597971-36617971 GCF_041734735.1 Babylonia areolata | reverse complement strand
GAGACAGACATGGAGAGACAGAGGCAGACACAGAGGCAGACACAGAGGCAGACAGACAGAGACACAGAGAGATAACATCCAGTTTCTTCACTTCTAAACGAGACAAAAATTTAATCATCCCCAGTCCGGACGATTCTTTTCATTCAGTCAACCCACAATTCTTTTACTTTTTCTCTCGCACAAGTTTTTTCCGTCCACTTGGTTGTATTTCCCGTGTACATGTATTGCTGATAATTTTCAGCCTGTTGTTTAGTCTGAACACAGCTGTCACACTGCAGCTTGCCACTCGGAAAACGCCACGCGGGTTTTATCAATTACCTCAGACATTCTTATCCAATCTCTGTCTCTCTTTCTTCATTGTGTGTGTGTGTGTGTGTGTGTGTGTGTGTGTGTGTGTGTGTGTGTGTGTGTGGATACTATGTGAGTGTGTGTGCGGGCGCGCGCGCGTGCGCGCGTGTGTGTGTATGTGAGTGTGTGTGTGCGTGCGTGCGTGTATGCGTGCATGCATGTGTGAGTGTGTGTGCGTAAGTGTGCGTGAGTGTGTGTGTGTGTGTGTGTGTGTGTGTGTGTGTGCGTGCGTGTGTGTGCGTGTGCGTGAGTGTTTGTGTGTGTGTGTTTGTGCGTGAGTGTGTGTGTGTGTGCGTGTACGCATGCGCGCGTGTGGATAGTCTGTATGTGAGTGTGTGTATGTGCGCGCGCGCGTGTGTGCGCGTGCGTGCGTGCGTGCGTGTATGCGTGCGTGCATACGTGAGTGTGTGTGCGTTAGTGTGCATGCGTGTGTGTGTGTGCGTGTGTGTGTGTGTGTGTGTGCGCGCGCTTGCGTACAGTGCATGCGTGAGTGTATGAATGTGTGTGTGTGTGTGTGTGTGTGTGTGTGTGTGTGTGTGTGTGTGTGTGTGTGTGTGTTCAGATAAAAAAAAATAATAATAAAGACCCCCACAGCATTTCAGAGAAAATGAGAAAAGCCAGCAGGAGCGATAAACACAATACACGGAAACACTTTATTTCTATAAACAACACATTTCCTCAAGCACGCACACACACACACACACACACACACACACACACACACACACACACACACACCTCATTTCAACCCAACAGGAAGCCACATCTCCGAACGGTCCAAGTAAAATACAGCACAAGCCGTTTCTACCCCTTCCTTGGCGTTAGCGTTCAGAGGTTTGTTGCGGCTTAAATGCTAACTACACACTTGCAATTTATCGCCAATATATATCCAGACAAGCTCCTTGTATTTTGCCCACCCAAAAATAACTGACAGAGAACAGGATTGAGAGAAAGAGGGAGGGAGGGAGGGAGGGAGAGGGTAGAGAGAGGAAGGGAGAGAGGGAGGGAGAGGGAGGGAGAGATATAGGGTGAGGAAGAAGGAGAGAGATAGAGTGGGAGGGAGAGACAGACAGACAGAGAGTGGGATATATATATATATATATATATATATATATAGAGAGAGAGAGAGAGAGAGAGAGAGAGAGAGAGAGAGAGAGGTGGGGGTAGGGAGGGAGGGAGAGGGAACGAACGAACGAACGAATGAACGAATATTTTTATTATTATTCAATAAAGGCCGTGGCCCCTCATGAAGGGGATCAGTGAATACAAACTGTCACATTCCACAGAGAGAGAGAGAGAGAGAGAGAGAGAGAGAGAGAGAGAGAGAGAGAGAGAGAGGGGGGGGGGGGAACAAGAGGTTTACGTGAAGGAGGGAGGGTGGGGTGGGGTGAGGGTTTGGTGGGGAGGAGTGCACACAGTTAAAGAGACAGTAAGACAAACAGAGATAGAGAGAGACAGGGATGACGAAGAACACACACACACACACACACACACACACACACACACACACACAGATGGAAAGACAGAATGACAGAAACAGGAGACAGAGAAAAGACAGCGAGGCAAACACACAATAGAGCAGCAGTCAGCACATCTTAACTCCGATGCATTTCAACCTCAGAGCTCTCTGCATTTCCACCACCACCACCACCACCACCACCCCATCCGTGCTCCGTCTCCTGTCAGACAGCGCAGAGAGAACTTAAAGAGGTAGGAGAGATTCCCCACACACCCCACCCACACCAAACCCCCACCCCTTAAAAAAAAAAAACCCAAAAAACCACTATCACTCCTCCACTGTTAAAAGGCCCCTCTCCATGGAGGAAAGTTGGCAGAATGGTTGAGATGCTTATCTGCTAATACCGTGTTCGTGAGGATGCGGGTTCGATTCCCGCCCGAGCAAGGTTGCAGAACAGTAATCGATTGACTGATTGATATGGATACTTATATAGCGTCCATCCTCGGTCGGAGACCAAGCTCTAAGCGCTTTACAAACACGGAGTCATTTACACAACAGGCTGCCTACCCGGGTAGAGCCGACTGACGGCTGCCACCGGGCGCTCATCATTCGTTTCCTGTGTCATTCCATCAGATTTCAGGCACGTACACACACACACTCAGACAAACATGTAACATTTAACATTTTACGTGTTTGACCGTTTTGATTTTTTTCCCCGTCATGAGGCAGCCATACTCCGTTTTCGGGGGTGTGCATGCTGGGTATGTTCTTGTTTCCGAAACCCACCGAACGCTGACATGGATTACAGGATCTTTAACGTGCGTATTTGATCTTCTGCGTGCGTATACACACGAAGGGGGTTCAGGTGCTGGCAGGTCTGCATATGTGTTGATCTGGGAGATCGGAAAAATTTCCAACCGATCGATTGATCAATCAATCAATCAATCAACCAACCAATCAATTCATCCCTTTTAATTTCTGAAGCGCAAAGTGTACAGAAATCAGCCCTCACGATCTTCAGGCATCTGCCGTTATAGTGTCCATTGAGAGTCTGGGTTCCATTTCCGCTTACTCGTCCTTTCTCCCCAAGTTTGACCTCCCCCCCCCCTCCTCCCCTCATTCATTCATGATTATGCCCATCGCTCCTGGTGGAGCATAGGCCATCGACGACCCCTCGCCATCGCACTCTGTTCTGGGCTGTTCTGGCAATTCCAGTCCAGTTGGTCCCTTGCTGCTTCAGCTCTGCCTCGGTATCTCGCCTCCAGCTGTTGCGAGGCCGGCCTCTCTTCCTCTTTCCCTGCGGGTTCCAGGGCAGGGCTTGGCGTGTGATGCTGGACGCTGGCTTCCCCCCCCCTCCCCTCCCGCCCCGCCCCCCCAAAAAAAAGCGTGTGATGCTGGACGCTGGCTCCCCCCCCCAAAAAAAAAAAAAAAAAAATGACCGTCTAGTCACTTGGATTTTGGTTGACACGATAAACCGAGGTCCCGTGTGCCAGCACGAACTTGGCAAACACCGGGAAACGAACCCACGACAACATTATGTGTGTGTTGTCCTCTGGCAAAATCTACAGAATAAATCCACTCTGAAAAGGTACACACATGTATATGCCTGATTTCAAGGCACTGACTAAGTGTGTTGGGTTCTGCTGCTGGTTGTCAGGCATCTCTGCTCAGTAGATGTGGTGTGGGGTAATGTGTATGGATTTATTCGAACAGAAATGACGCCACCTTAACGAAAGGAAACTGAAACTGTAAAGGTAAGGTAAGCCAAGGCAAGGCAAGAAGTACATACACACACACACACACACACACATATATATATATATATAATTTGTGTGCCTCCTGGATGAATTGAAACGTTACATATATTCATGTTACACACATACCATACAAGAGCAAAAAGCGATGCAAAACAACAACAACAACAACCACACACACACACACACACACACACACACACACACACACACACACACACACACAAATCGCGCGAACACGCATTAAGAAGTAATTTATAAAAAGCAAAACAAAAAAACAACAAAAACAATCGCGCAAACTCGCGAACACACATTAACAAGTTATTTTCCCCTAGCGATTGACAAAATCCTTTATCCATAATTATCAACTGACAACATTTTTTTTTTTTTTAAGAAAAGAACAACATCAGGAAGAAAGAAAGGAAAAGACAGAGAACCAAGAAAGCTGGGAGAGCAGAGACAACGAAAACCACGTTCAGAGAAGAGGAGAGGTGGGTGAGGAGAGAGGAGGGAAGGGGAGGGGAGAGGGGGGTGTTAGCGGAAGTGGGGAGGGAGGGAGAAGGTCGGTGACGCAATGTCCGGAACCAGATTGGTCACGTGACCGCCGCTAGGGGGCGCAAACCTCCTGCAAGCGAGCTGTTCAAACGTGAGCAGGCATTTGCTGGTACAGGTTCTGCGGCTTTAGTTTACGTTTCTTTCTTTCTTTCTTTTTTTTTTTTTTTTTTTTTTTTTTTTTGCACGGGGCGAGCGAGCGGAAGATGTGTGCTGAATGCGAACTGGATGATGAATGTTGAGCAAGGAGAAAGAGTTAAGACAATGAAATAAACGAGCGCGCGCGCGCGCGTGCACACACACACACACACACACACACACACACACTGGCACACAGAGAGACACGCACAAGCACACACACTCTCTCTCTTTTCTCCCCCTCTCCCCCCCCCCCTTTATTCCGTCTAATATCACTTTAAATAGAAATGCACAAGAACAAGAACATACCCAGCATGCAAGACCCCGAAAACGGTCAGTCACGTTAAAGCCCAATCGTGTACACGAGTGAACTTTGGAGTCGCAGCCCATGAACGACAACAACGACGACGAAGACGAAGAAGAAGATGAAGAAGAAGAAGACGATGAAGAAGAAGATGAAGAAGAAGACGATGAAGAAGACGAAGAAGAAGAAGAAGATGAAGAAGACGAAGAAGAAGATGAAGAAGAAGACGACGGAGAAGAAGATGAAGAAGAAGACGATGAAGAGGAAGATAAAGAAGAAGATGAAGAAGAAGATGAAGAAGACGATGAAGAAGAAGACGATAAAGAAGAAGACGATGAAGAAGAAGATGAAGAGGAAGAAGAAGAAGATGAGGAGGAGGAGGAGGAAAAGGAGGAGAAGAAGAAGAAGAGGAGGAGGAGGAGGAGGAGAGCAACATCAACATCCATAAGAAGAACAGAAAGAGGAAGAAGGAGAAGGAGGAGAAGAAGAAGAAGAACCAGTGGGCTGACAACAGAAGACAGTGACTGTCCCCAATCAAAGAGGGATCCCTAAAGAGGATGGATGGGTCTTCAGTGAAAGCGGGAAGGAGTGGAGATAGGGGGTGGGGGCGGGGGGGCCTGTGGCCTGGGGAGAGTGGGTGGGTGGTTGAGGGGGGGGGGGGGGGGCGTGGCAGCATGTCAATGCGAAGCAAACGTCCTGTTCCAGATTAGCTTCGTGATTCCTGTTCTGGGGGGCGGGGAGGGGGCGGGGAGGGGGAGGTGAGGGGGGAGGGGGGGGAGCGTCCCTCCTCCCATGCCCATCTCACACGTGAGCAGGCATACAATGGAAAAGCTTCATGCAAGAAGAAGAAGAAGAGGGGGAGGGGGAGGAGAGGAGAAGAAGAAAGAAAGAAAGAAAGGAAGAAAGAAAGAAAGGATTACGTGTCGATCTTCCCCATCCCATCTTGTCCCTCACCACAAACCCATTCCAGTTCACCCCAGTCCTCTTTCCTACATCTCACCACACACACACACACACACACACACACACACACACACACAGTCTCTCTCTCTCTCTCACACACACACACACACACACACACACACGTAAAATCAGTAAGGGATTACTATAAAGACAGAGAGACAAACAGACAAACAGGCAGGCAGGCAGGCAGAGAGATAGGTAGGAAGAGAGACTGGGATACGGTGACATATCTATATATATATTTGAGAGAGGCATGTAGAGGAAGAGAGATAGAGGGGAGGGGGGGGTGCGGGGGGGCGGAGGAATGAGAGAGAGCGAGAAGGGGGAGAGAGAATAATAGAGACAGGGGGAGGGGAGAGAATGAGAGAGAGAGAGGGAGAACATGAGAGAGACAGAGGGAGAGAGAGAGGGGGGGAGAGAGAGAGAAAGAGTGGGGGAAGATAATGAGAGAGGGAGAACATGAGAGAGGGGGTGATGAGAATGAGAGAGATGAAGAACATGAGAGAGAGAGAGATGGAGAGAGAGACAGAGAGAGAGGGGGAGAACATGCCAGAGAGAGAGAGAGGGGAGAGGGGGAGAAAGAGAGAGAAGGGGGAAAACATGAGAGAGGGAGAGAGACAGACAGAAGAGAGAGAGAGAGAGAGAGAGAGAGAGAGAGAGAGAGAGAGAGTGAAAGAACCAAAAAGAACAGAACAGAACGACAAAAGTTCATAAAAGAAACATACAGCCAAGTACAAACACAGAAACAAAGCGACAGCCAGACAAATCCAGAGCAGCAGAAGGAACAAAGCCCCCCCCCACCCCCAACCCCCCACCCCCTCCCCCGCACCCCTCCCCCCACCACCACCCTCCGCACCTCCCCAAGCCGATGTATTTCAGCCTCGGTACCCTCGCCATTTCCGACCGCCCCCCTCCCACCCCTCCCATCCCCCTCCCCCTGCTCGCCCCAGCCTTCCACGCTCCTAGTCAGACAGTGATGGGAGCGAATAGAAGAAAACAGAAGAGATCAAGAGATTCCGACCCATCTAGTAGGGGGCAGACTATCGAGGAGCGAGGGAGGAAAAGGTGAAGGGGTGGGGGTGAGGGTGGGGGGTTAACGAAAGGCGGGAGGGGATCGGGGGTAGGGTGGGGTGGGGGGCGGGGCGGGGCGGGTGGGGGGTAGGGGGGTGTTAGGAGAGAGGAAGTGGGGGTACCCCAATGTCCGGTTTTCAGATCGTTCAAGTGATTTCCTGTCAGGGTACGCAACTCCCGCGAGAAGCGAGAGATCATGCGAGAGCAGGGCGGGCAGGGGAGCAATGAATGTGCACAGCTTGACTGGCTTCGTTAATCCCTGGCTTTTTTTTTTTTCCTTTTTTTTTTTTTAAAGCAAAGAGTGACTATACGTAGGGTTTTGGCGGGACCAAAGGGAATGGGTAACCACGTAGGAAAGTGCACTGTAAAAGTGCATGAACCAAGTTTGTTCGACTGATCAATTTTTAGAAATTCTTTTTTCTCAGTACAACACCAAATGCTGCACCCATGTTAAAAAAAACACCACTTTTATATGTTGCATTTTCCTTCTGCTTATGCTAACCGCACCCTATCCCCTCTCCTCCCGCCCTTTATGATACACTGTGTGTTCTTATATGAAATCACTTAAATGTATGTTGGGGGAAAAAAAAGACAAAAAAAAAAAAAAAACAACATAAATGCAGTAACTTCTTGAAGATGCCAGAACTAAAAGAGGAAAATGGACCAGCCGCCGTGGCGAAGTGGTTAGCGTCGCGGACTGACGGCTGGGAGGACGCGGGTTCGAATCCCAGCGGAGGTGGGTTTTTCGGCCCGTGGCCGGCTCCTACCCAGAGTTGAGTGTGCTGTGGGCTTAAATGGGGAGACTGGGACCACACAGTCGAGTGTCATCCACTTCAAGGATGCGTCTTTGGGTGTGTTGCTCTAATTACCTGACCAACACTGCAAGTGTCTGTATCTCTCGGGCCTGGTTAACGCCGGGATATCATTATGACAGGAAGCGTAGAGTACAGCCTTGTCACGCAGTCCCAAACCAAAATGGACCTCCACAGCAACATCGTCATCATCGTCATCCTCCTCGTCCTTCATCGTCATCAATATAAACAAAATAGTCTCAGAGTCTGTGGCCTTTCATGCCCTGCTCTCATGGTGACCTCAGTTTCGATACCCCTCCACTTCCGTGCTTGAGGCGAGTCCTGTCAATGTCATCAGTGTCGGCAGATTCATGGGGGGCTGTTGTTTGAGGGGCGTGGTGGCGGTCTCCACTCTGGGAGGGACGCTCACTCAGTCTGGCTCCGCGACTAAGCCATTACTGTCGGTAGTAGGGGGCTTAGTAGGTGGTGTCCTAAGTACGTTAAAACAGAACAGGCACCACTGAACACCACCGAAGTGACTCAGCAGCAGTGCAGGATCTCCTCTGTGTGTGTGGCCTCCTGGCGACTTAACATAGATGGTTCCCTGTGGACTGCCGACGCTGGAACTGCGACGGACGAACCCGGGTGTGGCCGTGTATGGGGGAATCTAAATGAGCGGCGTGGGATTAATGCCACTGAAACGGTGCAGATGATGGGGCAGCAAAAAAAAAAAAAAAAAAAAAAGGAGGAAAATGAGGGAAAATGCATGAATGGTAGTGAAAACGATGGGGAACGATAAGAACAAAAAAAAGAGTATGATGGATTGAAAGGGGCAGTGTGAGAGAAAGAACCAGCTACGCCCTTGATACGGACGTCACGAAAAGAGGAGGACCACTTCATCAGAGCAGACATCGCAGTCAAAGAATGTTTTCAAAAAAAAAAAAGATTCGAAAGACGATTTAGATAATGCAGGCTGCATGTAGTCTTACTACAGGCCGTTCACTGAATACACACAGACACAGACACACACACGGACACACACACACACACACACGCTTGCACCATAAAAAACTTGAAAAATGCGTATGAAAGATCGCTTTTTTCTCAGTCAACAATGTACACTTATTTGTGGTGTATAAACGACATCTCAAAGTGGACAGTGGACACTTCTTCCCCTGAAGAACAGACAACTCCAAGGGATGGAGGAAGCTGGTTGACAAATTGCCCCCACGGTCTACGAGACCATGGGATGGATAGATACATACATACATACATACATAGCATGAACGATAGCTCTGGTTTTTCCTAGTAAAAACTGGAAGTGTGTATGCAAGAAAGCACTTCTGGCGACGCGTGGCACCCGTAATATACCGCTGTTTGCCGAAAATTCAGCTTCACTCTACCATGCCACCAAAGACGAAAACAGTGCTAGTTTCCAAGCGGTTCTAAAGTTTTGAGGAACTCTGTATGTGGGTGGTGCCATCCGTGGCAGCCGACAGGGGAGGGGTGGTGGTGGCTGTGTCCACGACACCTGATGCCGGCTGATATTCCGGGTGTATGGGTCGTCACTTCAGGGTGGGCTGATGGATGACGGGTGTTATATAAATAACAGAGCATTGTGACTGTGTCTGGGTACGTGAGGCTGTCTGTCTCTCTCTCTTTATATAACACACACACACAGCACACACACACATACACACACACATACACACACACACACACACACACACACACACACACACACACACATATATATATATATATATATATATATATATATATATGTAGGGAGTGGCACTTTACGATAACGTAATCCATAAACGTATATCAAAACAGTAATAGAATCACAGCATGCAAACGCTACATGAGAAAGAAAATGTGTGCGCGCGCGCGCGCGCGCGCGTGTGTGTGTGTGTGTGTGTGTGTGTGTGTGTGTGTGTGAGAGAGAGAGAGAGAGAGAGAGAGAGAGAGAGGACAGGCAGGCAGACAGACAGACAAAATTCATTTGTAAATTGTCATGTCATAGTTCATTCACAGGTAGGGGTTTCCAAATGTAACTCAGAATAATGCTAAGAGAATATGTCTTTTCAGTGCGATATCAATTGTCGTGAGAGACAGGTGAACAGACAGAAAGAGAGACAGAAAGAAAAAAAAAAGAAAGAAAACAAAAAGAGCCAGAGTGAGAAAAAGATGTAGCCCAATTTTATCCTCATCCAAATCAAACAGAAATCCGTCTCCAGTAAACATGATCACTTACTTTATGCGGATTTTTATTCTACTTTTCTCTTTTTTCTCTTTTGCATTTCCCCACACTTTTCAAATAAGAGTTTTGCAGTCTCCTAGTTCTTTCCCACGTATTTCTGATTTCTGCCTGTTGTTTAGTCTGAACGGGGTGTCAGAATGCTTGCCACGAAAACGTCATTCGGGTTTTATCAATTACCACTGACATTCTGATTCAATCTCTCTCTCTCTCTCTCTCTCTCTCTCTGTCTGTCTATTCCGCCACCTCTCTCTCTGTCTGTCTCTATTCCCACCCTCTCTCTCTCTCACTCTTTCTCTCTCTCTCCCCCCCCCCCTCTCTCTCTCACTCCTCGCCCTCTCTTCCTCTCTGTCCCCCCCCCTCTCTCTCTCTCCCCTCTCTCTCTCGCTCTTTCTCCCCCTTCTCTCTCTCTCTCTCTCCCTCTCTCTGTCCATTTCTCTCTCTTTGTCACTCTCTCTCTCCTCCTCTCTCCCTCTCTCTCTGTCCCTCCCCATCTCTCTCAACCCTCTCTCTCTTTCTCAATCCCCCCCCTCTCTCTCTCTCCCTCTCTCCGTATTTTCTCTCTTCCTCCCTCTCTCTCTCTCCCTCTCTCCCCCTCTCTCTCTCTCCCCCTCTCTTCCCACAGAGAAGGCACCATTTATAAGACAAGACAGGTTTATTTCAGGAAAGTGTCTGACTGCATGTTGCCTGATCTCTACCCCCACTCCTCCCGCCACCCCCCACCCCACTTCTCTCTCTCCTTCTCTTCCCAGAGAGAAGGAACCATTTATAAGACAAGACAGGTTTATTTCAGGAAAGTGTCTGACTGCGTGCTGCCTGATCTCTCTCATCCCCCCCCTCTCTCTCTCTCTCTCTTGCCTCCCCCCCCCCCCCCCGCCCCTCTCTCTCACTCTCTCTCAGAGAAGGAACCATTTATAAGACAAGACAGTTTTATTTCAGGAAAGTGTCTGACTGCATGTTGCCTGATCTCCCGACCCCCCGCCCCTCTCTCTCTCTCTCTCTCTATCTATCTCTCTCTCTCTTCCCACAGAGAAGCACCATTTATATGTGACCAAGCGCTATGCTTGCTCCAATATTTGCCTCACACACAAGCTGTATTAGCAGACGACGACAAGAGAGGTTTATTTCAGGAAAGTGTCTGACTGCATGTTGCCTGATCTCCCGAACCCCCCCCCCCCCCCCCTCTCTCTCTCTCTCTCTCTTCCCACAGAGAAGCACCATTTATAAGACAAGACAGGTTTATTTCCGGAAAGTGTCTGACTGCGTGTTGCCTGATTCGTCTCCTGTGAAAACACTGAGGGGTCCTGTTTTTTTTTTTTTTTTTTTTTTGTTGTTGTTTTTAATTGATTTATCATTTCAATTTTTTTGTTTTTGTTTTTTTGTTTTATTATTATCATTTGGTTGTTAATCAGACCACATCTTTTTTTTAATGCTTTTTTATATGAAGAAACGAATAAGCGTATAGATATAATACCTATGGGCTAACTTTTTTTTTTTTTCAAGTGGATTAATCGTGCAATACTCTGTCTCGGGTGAACGCATGTACGCTCACACACACACACACACACACACACACACACAGGCGCGCGCGCGCGCGCGCATCTTGTCTGTTTTTTTGTAGTAAACACGTTTTCCGCCCCGAAAGAATTTTAATACATGTACGCACGTGCACACGCACATTACACTACAACACACACACACACACACACACACACGCGTATCGTATCTTCTGGTAAACTATTTTTCAAGTTCAAAAGATTCATAAAATGAAGATAAACTCACATGCCTCCCCCCCCCTCTCCCCCGTATGTCAGCTCTCACACATAAAATTATACGCCAACGCTTCCTCTCTCTCTCTCTCTCTCTCTCTCTCTCTGTCTCTTTCTCTCTCTGTCTGTCTCTCTTTCCTTCTGTCTCTGTCTCTCTGTGTGGAGTTTAATATGTACACTTCGCAACGCTTTTGACTGATGTAATAACTGATAATCCGCTACTTTAAAAAGATAATAATAAAGATTAAAGTCTGCAAGCAAACGCCTGCATCCACACCCACACAACCATACCCCCCCCCCCCAACACACACATACACACACACACACACTCCTACCCCAACCCCACATACTCTCTCTCTCCACCCCACCCCACCCCCCACACACGGACAGACAGGCAAACAAACACACACAAACAGATCCCCCCTGCCCCCTCTGCTCTGCCCCTCCCCCCCCCCCCGCCCCCAACACACAAACACAAAACAACACATGAGTATTGAAAACACGTCTGTGTAGATCAGATAGGCGAGCACACAAGACACAAAAACAATCTTTTGGAAAGAAAGAAAAAAAAAAGAAAAAAGAAGAAATGTGGGACAGGTTTCTTTCATTGATTTTGGACGGCACATAATATGCATCTCTCGAAAGAATTATGCTGCCATCCACTTACACGTTTCGAGTACACAGAAGAACTGGAATTTGGCGATAGTAATAGACGAATCGGGAATAGGCAAATCGGGAATGTCGCTATGCTGTCATTTACTGTAGATCTTTGAACAGTATTACTGATAACGCATTTCTCTACAGAGATGGGTGCTGAGATTTCGCCGAGTGCAAGTTTTACAGAATTAGACAGGAAGCAGTTTCTGTTTTTAGTATCATGAAATTCCAATATCTGTTCAAACAATACCCGTGCCAACTCCAATATCTGTCCAAACAATACCCGTGCCAACTCCAATATCTGTCCAAACAATACCCGTGCCAACTCCAATATCTGTCCAAACAATACCCGTGCCAACTCCAATATCTGTCCAAACAATACCCGTGCCAACTCCAATATCTGTTCAAACAATACCCGTGTCAACTCCAATATCTGTCCAAACAATACCCGTGCCAACTCCAATATCTGTCCAAACAATACCCGTGCCAACTCCAATATCTGTTCAAACAATACCCGTGCCAACTCCAATATCTGTCCAAACAATACCCGTGCCAACTCCAATATCTGTCCAAACAATACCCGTGCCAACTCCAATATCTGTTCAAACAATACCCGTGCCAACTCCAATATCTGTCCAAACAATACCCGTGCCAACTCCAATATCTGTCCAAACAATACCCGTGCCAACTCCAATATCTGTCCAAACAATACCCGTGCCTGTCCAAACAATACCCGTGCCAACTCCAATATCTGTCCAAACAATACCCGTGCCAACTCCAATATCTGTTCAAACAATACCCGTGCCTATTTCACGCTAGAAGACAATGCAAACAAAATTTCCATTGTACTGTTTAATTCCTTTCTTTTGTCTTTTCCTTTATTTTTCTTTTTTCTTTTTTTTTCTTTTTTTTTTATCTGGCGGAGAAACAACTATATCATTATCTTTTGCTGTTCCCAACTCCATTTTTCTTTTCTTTTTTCGCCTTTTTTTTTTTTTTTTTTTTTTGTCGCTATAAGAACCACTCCCTTCTCAGTAAATTAACAAAATAGCACCTGGTGAAATAAACAACAACAACAACAACAACACACACACACACACACACACACACACACACACACACACACACACACACAAAAACAAAAAACAAAAAACAAAACGAAAAAAAAACGCGCATTTGAAAGTGAGGATGCCAGCTGAAATAGGTAAACAACGTCGCGATATTTGATTGAAAAAAAAAATTATAAAAAAAAGCATCGGAAGATGGATTCACAAACATGGAACATCGGTTGTTGTGCGTGTGGATAAAGGATGAATGAGGAAAAATCAGACGGACAAGACATTTAGTGTGACAGGTGGACTGTGCATTATTTCTGTGTGCACGTGATATACGACCAGGCGTTTCTGCACTTGCCAGAGATAGCGCCGCCAATAAATCTGTATTGCCTGTCCTCTTCTAATCTGTCAGACGTTTGAATTACGTGTGTGCGTGCGATGAAAGAGACAGAGAGAGAGAGAGAGAGACAGGGCGATTGAGAGAGAGAGACAGGGCGATTGAGAGAGAGAGAGAGAGACAGAGAGACAGAGAGAGAAAGAGAAAGCGTGCGATGAAAGAGAGAGAGAGAGAGAGAGAGAGAGAGAGACAGAGCGATTGAGAGAGAGTGAGAGAGAGAGGGGGCAGGAAGAGAGAGCGAGAGACAGAGACAGACAGACAGACAGACAGACAGATAGAAAGGCAGCCAGACAAATAGGAAGAGACATACAGGGACAGAGAAAACGTGATAGATAGAGATGGAGAGAAAGAGATACAGAACGGCAGACAGAGAGAGAAATGGAGGGTGACAGACAGACAGAGAGCAAGACAGAGCGAGAAAGAGAGAGAGGCAGCCAGACAGATAGGAAGAGACAGACAGAGAGCGAGAGAGAGACAGACAGACACAGAGAAAGGCAGCCAGACAGATAGGAAGAGACAGACAGAGAGCGAGAGAGAGAGACAGAGAGATATGGAGAACTGATTGAGAGAGAGAGAGAGAGGCAGACAGACTGAGACAGACAGAGAGACAGAGAAAGAGATTTAAAACCCTCCTAGAACTAAACGAGATCTACAAACCGGTTTGCAAAAATACATTGCAATAGGTTCTGTACCCAGCTGGCATTACTCAAAACACACATACAGACGCTGACATCAATTTGGGAAGAGAGAGAAAAAAAAGAAGACAATTTTCAAATGCTCACGGGAAACAAATTGTTCGCCAAATCTGCCTCTACAGATCAAGTTCCTTGTGAGATGGAACGGGGGGTACCCGTAAAGTCGACAGCTCATTGCGTCGACAGCTTTCCAATTGTAAATTCTTATTTGTGCTATGTTCACTTTTGGAATGCTGAATGGCGACAAACGTCCTTCATTATTGACCACATCCTCTACACAATACCCTGTATCTATAGCCAGACTGCATCCTCTAAACTACATCCTGTATCTATACCCTGACTATATCCTCTGAACTACATCCTGTATATCCAGACTACATCCTCTACACAGTATCCTGTGTCTATACCCAGACTACATCCTCTACACAGTATCCTGTATCTATACCCAGACTACATCCTCTACACAGTATCCTGTATCTATACCCAGACTACATCCTCTACACAGTATCCTGTGTCTATACCCAGACTACATCCTCTACACATCCTGTCCACGCAATGAGCTGTCGACGCAATGACATGGATGGAACAATAGAACAGGGCTTGCAAGAGCAACACAAACTTTTCTTCAAGGTTACTTTCCTTCTTTTTCTTTTTTCTGCTATCAGTTTTATCTACCCTTCATGCGCCACTTTCGCCCACAGACACCTTAACTCACTCATTTTCTTTCATTTTCTCCTGTTGTCGGACGCAGCAATTGCCCCAGTGTGTCTTGAGGCTTGCAATATTAAGTGTGTTCGATGTCTGTATACAATTTGCCAGGGGTTTTTTTTTTATGTTCAAATGTCCTGGAGCCAGTTACATTGCTCGGACGGAAGAGCCTAAGTATGGTCGTAACCCGCTACTACCTATGTGTAGTATGGAACTGACCAATGACGTAGTCCGGTCAACGTAAGCATTTAGTCACGTGTAAGTGTCAAAAAGTTAGAACCAAGCAATGCAGCTGGCACCTGCTGTGTGCATTCTAAACATGTATGACACAAGTGATTACATCAGTCTGGGGTGGTTGTTTTTTTTATTGCTCCAGGGTGTGTTGTTTTGTTACACATTGAAGCTTTTCTGTCGTCCATCCTCTCTCTTTCTCTCCCTCCATCCACCACCCCCCCACCCCCTCCCCCAGCTCTCTCTCCTTACTTCTAATCAGGGGGCAGGCGCTGTGGCAAAGTGGGGGGGTACGACTTTGGCCCCATGGTCCAGGGTACAGAGTTCCAGGCTCCGTTTCGGCATGGCGTTGTGTCCTTTGGGAAAGGCACTTTACTCCGACCATTTTTTTCACTCACTCCACCCAGGTGTGAATAGGGACCTGAACTCGGCTGGGGGAAGCGTGTCTCTGCTATTCTGCTTTCCACTCTACTGATAACAGAGGCAACAGCAACAGAGGCCTTTGGGGATAAGCCTATTCTGCTTTCCACTCCGCAGAATCTACATACCTTTCTGACCTTATCAGTGTTTACACTCCCGCAAGGAACCTCTGCTCTTCCTCGGACTGTTACCTTTTGAAACTTCCTCGTGTCAAGACAAGAACCTGTGGTGAACGTTCTTTCTTCTTTGCTGCTCCTCACATCTGGAACAACATTCCTCATCATATCCGTGCATCTGATTCTATTTCTGCTTTTCGCTCATCACTAAAGACTCTATCTATAAGTACTCTCAGCTTCCTTTTCTCCAACACTACCCATGTCAGCTCACTTTGGATTAAGTGGAGTGGGAAAGGGAGAGTGTGAGTGGGGGTAGGGGTTTTTTTTGTAGAAAGAGTGGCCATGAATGCTTTATGTTACTTGTAATATTTTTCTTACATGTAAAGCGCCCTGAGCTCTCAGCGAGAAAGGGCGCTACATAAATGTAGTAGTAGTAGTAGTAGTAGTAAAAAGGGTTGAGTAGAGAACCGGGCTCCGCCTTGCTATGCCGAGCCCTGGACACAGTGGATATGAATTCGACGTCCACTATTGCCGTGAAAGGCCCCTTAAAGGAACCTCCTTTCTAATTTGATTCTCATCCAGATTCTGAAACCACCTCCACACACGTCAGTTATTTCCGTGGCAAATTTGATTCCAATTCGGATCCTGAAATCTCCTGCACATACCATTTAAAATGGGCTGGGGGTGGGTGGGAACCCGGGGTGGGTGGGAACCCATTGAAACCAACTGGATGCATGGATAGTTTAGTTTGGCAATCTGATTTGAAGGTCTGAAAATAAAACCTCAGCAGTGACAACCGCCAGCCAGCTTGTGTCCAGAATGTATGGCGGGATAATCTCCCTTTGCCACCCCGAAATAAACTTTACGTTCCTGCTTTCGGCATCTCCTTGTCAAAATTTCCCTTTCACTCTTCTTCTACTTCACTTTGTCTAAAAAAATAAGTATCAAACAAAGCGTCTTTATTGGACAGCTGCATGCAGGGATAATTAGTGACAGACTCTCTCTGTCATTTTCCTTAAAATTATAATGAATGCATTTTCACTCGCCTCGACAAATAACGTACGTATCTCTGAGTCAACCTATCAAGAATTCTTCGCATGATTACGGCTTATGTACATTTACGATAAAAAAAAAGTCGACTGATTAAAAATTATTCGTGTGAATACGGCTTGTTTACATTGGGGATAAATACGTCGATTTATTATAGAGAAAAAAAATCTTCACATGAATATGTTTTATCTACATTTATAGTAAATACTTATTCACTTCTAGCATGTATACAATGAACAATACAAACAAGATGAATAAATGATGATAATAATAATCTTTCACACTGGTGGTAGAATGGTTAATGATAATAATTACAATTATCATCATCATCATCTTTTACATATTGCTTATTAAATGCATCGTTCATCATCATCTTTTGTCCCGTCTTGTCTTATACTGTCTTGTCCACTCCACTTACATATACCCAGATTCAAACTCTCGACTGTTGGCCACCGTTCTTTCTCTGTCTCTGGACCTTGCAATTGGAATGAACTTCCTCTTTCGCTTCGTCAAGTCTCCACACTCAGCTCTTTCAAGTCTGGCCTTAAAACCCACCTCTTCCCAAAGTAGCCTCCCTTCCCTGCCTCTTCCTTGTCTTTTTAGTTTTTTTCAGTTTTAGAGTTATGCTTGCGTGAGAATGACTGGTGCGAAAGCGCTTTGATTTGTTTATGCACAAGATTTAGCGCTATATAAGTACCATTATTATTATTATTATTATCTTTTGCTTATTGAATGCATCGTCCATCATCATCATCATCATCTTTTACACATTGTTTATTAAATGCACTGTCCAAAAAGTCTCTCTCCGCTGAGCAGCTGGGTTGGCCATTGTAACTGATTAGGACTTTCAACACCACGCCAAAAGCGTTTCACGTGTTGTGTCAGTTACACGAAGAAGGTGGCAGAGTGGTTAAGACGCTCGTCTGTCAGTACAGTGTTCGTTAAGGGTCTGGGTTCGACTCCCCGTCTCGCTGTTTCTCTCCCAAGGTTGGACAGGAAAATCAAACTGAGCCGTCTACTCGAGACGATAAACCGAGGTCCCGTGTGCAGCACGCACTTTGCGTACTGAAAACAACAACAACACACACACACACACACGCACGCACGCACACACACACACACACACACGCACACGCACGCACGCACGCACGCGCGCGCACACACACACACACACATACACACACACCAAAAAAACAAAAGAAACAAACCCGGCAACAAAAGTTGTTGTTATTTTCCTCTGGCAAAGTTTTGCAAAAGAAAATCCACTCTTCATAAGTTACACGAATACAACACGCATGTACTCCGGGCCTGACCAAGCGCGCTGGCTTATGCCACTGGTTTGACATCTGCCTAGGGAGATGTGCTGCATCGTATTTTGTGGATCTGTCCGATGGCAGTGACGCCTCCTCGGAAAAACTGAAACTGAGTTGTATGGATTGTGTGACGATTTCATGTAGTATCTCCAATGAAATTTCAGTATTTTCACTGAAATAAACACGCCTCGTCTTGTCTTGTCTTATACTGCCCTGTCTTGTCTCGTCCCGTCTCGTCTTGTCTTGTCATGCCTTGTCTTGGCTTGTCCTGTCCTGTCTTGTACTGTCCCATCTTGTCTTGTCTTGTCCTGCCCCGTCTTGTACTGTCCCATCTTGTCTTGTCCTGTCTTTGTACTGCCCCATCCTGTCTTGTCCCATCTTGTCCTGTCCGTCTTGTCTTGTCCGCTCTTGTCTTGTACTGTCTTGCCCTGTCTTCTACTGTCCCGCCTTGTGTTGTCCCGTGTCTTCTTGTCCTGTCTTGTACTGTACTGTCCCGTCTTGTCTTGCACTGCCTTGTCTTGGCTTGTCCTGTCCCGTCCTGTTTTGTCCTGTGCCGTCTTGTTCTGTCTTCTCTTATACTGTCCTGTCTTGTCTTGTCCTGTCTTGTACTGTACCATCTTGTCTTGTCCTGTCTTGTACTGTGCCGTCTTGTCTTGTACTGTCTTGTCTTGTCCTGTCTTGTACTGTCCCATCTTGTCTTGTACTGCCTTGTCTTGTCCTGTCCCATCTTGTCTTGTACTGTCTGTACTGTACTGTCTTCTCCTGTACTGTCCTGTCCTGTCCTGTCCTGTCCCGTCTTGTCTTTACTGCCTTGTCCTGTCTTGTACTGACCCGTCTTGTCTTGTACTGTCTTGTCTTGTACTGCCTTGTCCTGTCTTGTACTGTCCCATCTTGTCTTGTACTGCCTTGTCTTGTTCCGTCTTGCCTTGTACTGCCTTGTCTTGTCCTGTCCCATCTTGCCTTGTACTGCCTTGTCTTGTATTGTACTGTCCCATCTTGTCTTGTACTGCCTTGTCTTGTACTGATCCGTCTTGTCTTGTACTGCCTTGTCTTGTCATGTACTGTCCCGCTTTGTCTTGTCTTATCCTGTCTTGTACTGTCCCGTCTTGTCTTATACTGTCTTGTCTTGCCCTGTCTTGTACTGTCCCATCTTGTCTTGTCTCGCTTTGCCTTGGCTTGTCTTTTCTAGTCCTGTCTTGTCCTGTCCTGTCTTGGGTTATCTTGGATTGTCTTATCTTGTAATGTATTGTATTTGTATCTCTTTTTGTCACTAGCATCCAGACCACCACTCAAGGTCTAGTGGAGGGGGAAATATCGGCGGCTGAGCCGTGATTCAAACCTGCGCGCTCAGATTCTCTCGCTTCTTGGGCGGACGCGTTACCTCCACGTTGTCTTCTAATGTCTTATCTTGTACTGTCCTGTCTTGTCTTGTCTTGTCTTGTCTTGGCTTGTCTTGCACCGTCTGTGGAAGAAGATAGAGTGTGTGGATAGGGAATTTTGGGTTGGGTCTGCTGTGTAGGGAATTTTGGGTTGGGTCTGCATGCCATTGTTTTGTTGTTTCTTGTTGTTGATTTCTTTAGTTTTGTTTTCCTTGTTTTGTTTTGTTTTCGAGGGGTGGGGGTGGGGGTTGGCGTTCTTTCTGTGATCAGTTTTGACGTTTTCTGTTTGACAGGTGCAAGTACGGGCCGACCCAGAGCGAACAGGCTGACTTTGCTATCACACTGCATGGGGTTAGAGTGTACGGTGTGTGTGTGTGTGTGTGTGTGTGTGTTTTAGTGTGTGTGTTTTAGTGTGTGTATGTGTGTGTGTGTATGTGTGTGTGTGTGTGTGTGTTTTAGTGTGTGTATGTGTGTGTGTGTGTGTGTGTGTGTGTGTTTTAGTGTGTGTGTGTGTGTGTGTGTGTGTGTGTGTGTGTGTGTGTGTGTGTGTGTGTGTGTGTGTGTGTGTGT
>NC_134901.1:36590471-36595471 GCF_041734735.1 Babylonia areolata | reverse complement strand
CCTTACCGGGCCTCCCAAAAGGGGCAGAATCTCGATCCTCGCAGCGCCAAGAGAAGAGTGGTGTATACACCCACTTACACCTACTAACGTGGAGTGATGGCCTAGAGGTAACGTGTCCGCCTAGGAAGCGAGAAAATCTGAGCGCGCTGGTTCGAATCACGGCTCAGCCGCCGATATTTTCTCCCCCTCCACTAGACCTTGAGTGGTGGTCTGGACGCTAGTCATTCGGATGAGACGATAAACCGATGTCCCGTGTGCAGCATGCACTTAGCGCACGTAAAAGAACCCACGGCAACAAAAGGGTTGTTCTTGGCAAAATTCTGCAGAAAAATTCACTTCGATAGGTAAAAACAAATAAAACTGCACGCAGGAAAAAAAAAAATGCAGAAAAAGTGGGTGGCGCTGTAGTGTAGCGATGCGCTCTCCCTGGGGAGAGCAACCCGAATTTCACACAGAGAAATCTGTTGTGATAAAAAAAAGAAAAACAATTACAATTACAATTACACAGCCAAGTGACCAAACAACCCCTCAAACTAACAATCACTCGAAACAGACACACAGGTGTTTAATTTAGTTTTGTTCTACTTTCTTCCAACTCGAGCACAGCACCAAAACCAACATGCCAGCTAAACATCAACTCGGACCAAATATTATAATTTTCTAAAAGCCTCTCTGTTTTATATACCAAAGATGCGGTACAACTGCTTTCGAGGTGGTCCATCACAACACATTTTTAAAACTCCGAACATTGAACGATTTACTTCTTAGATGTGCGTCACTGTAAAGTCAACGAAACATCTGACAGTCCACTGTTGGGATTTCATTAACATTTCACATTCACAGAGAAGATCAAGTGACTGACAGAAGGAGACGCAGAAGATAGGCCACTACAAAAATATCTATGCACAAAAAGAAGGAGAAGAAGAAGGAGAAGGAACAAGAAGAAGAAAAAGAAGAAGAGGGGGAGGAGGGGGAGGAGGAGATGTAGAAGAAGACGAAAATGAAGAAGAAGAACAACAACAAGCACAAGAAGAAGGAGGAGGAGAAGGAGGAGGAGGAGAAGAAGGAGGAGAAGAAGAATGAGGAGGAGGAGCAGGAGAAGGAGGAGGAGGAGAAGGAGGAGGAGAAAGAGGAGGAGGAGGAACAGGAGGAGGAGAAGGAGGAGGAGGAGAAGGAGGAGGTGGAGAAGGAGGAGGAGGAGGAGGAGGAGGAGAAGAGCAACGACAACACCCATAAGAACAGAAAGATGAAGAAGAAGAAATAAAGAAGAAGAAGAAGAAGAAGGCTTTGTGAAGGACAGGATGTGGTAAAAGAGGGGAAGAAGAAGAAGACGACGAAGACGAAGATTTCTATCAGTCTGGCTCAACGTCAAGAACGTAACAGAGAGAGTGATGGAGCCGCGCGCGTGCTGTGTGTCAACATTTATTGCGTCACTCGATACATTTGACGCAACGACTACAGTGTGTTTGCTCCCTGCAACAAGTGGAATTCGGCCTGCAGTGAGTGATCTTTATCATCACGTATTACACAACCAGTTCGCGTAACTCACGCGCGACCCCTAGCCAAAGAAACCAGTTTTAACTTTCAGAACAGTTTAGCAAGAACGGACTGGAAGAGTAGGCACTGCTGGTTCTTGTCAAGTTTTGCAGGTCGCTAAATTAAAATGCGGGGGGGGGGGGGGGACCCGCACTTTCTTGGGTCGACCACCGTTTTATTTTGTATACAAATCACACAATGTCAAAGTAATCAATAGCATTTATGAAATAAATACGACTTTTCATATACTGATTTTGGGCTTGTTATAATAATATGGAAGGAAAATGTACAAGTCATACAATTAAGTGTACAAAACTTGGAATCAATGGTTTTTTGGGGTTTTTTTTCGTTTTGTTTTTTTGTTGTTTTTTTCCCACCTTCATTCATACACAATTCTATGTCTGTCTGTTTCTTCGTATATGGACAATCACGTTGCAAAACTTTAGTGTTGGAAGATAGTTTGGTTTGTCTTGGTGGTGGGGGAGGGGTTGAGGGGGGGGGGGGAATGTGGGGGGGGGGTCATGCTCTGGTGTGCTTTCTGTGTGCATATTTGTCTCTTTCTCACTTCTCATTCGATCATTTGACGTTATTTGTAGATGGAGGTGTATTTTTTCCAAGTGAATTCGTCTTGTTTCAAATTCTCGTTCAAAAATAACCTGTAAGGGAAAGGCCGATTTGGTCTTTTTATAGACACTTACACACATTTAACCCACTAAAATTATATTACTGATATACGCATAATTTCCTTTCAGATGTGGTGAATTTTCAATCCCAAACAGGATATCTGATGCTGACAGTTTCAAGTGGACACTTGTTTCTGTTAGAAGTTCTTGTACAATATACTTCCAGAAGTTGTGTGTTACTGGGCAATCTTGTCAAGTTTTGCAGGTCACTGAATTGAAATGCAGGGGGGGTGGGGGGGGGGGGAAGATTTTCAAGTACCGATATCATCATACTGCTGCTGCCTCTCGAAAATTCGAGTACCCATCAAAAGATTTCTGTCGTTGTTGCTGTCCCACTATCCGCATCGTTTCAGTGGCAGTACTCCCACGCCGCTCATTCCGAGTCCCCCATACATACAGCAACACTCTGTTACGTATGTTGTTGTAGTTTCCAGCGTCGGCAGTCCGCAGGGAACCATCGATGGTTGGTCGCCAGGAGGCCACACACCACAGAAGACCCTACCTAGGTTCAAATTCAAACTATGCTGCTTAGAGCCTCGCCGACCACTAAGGCCATCTCTAGGCTATCGCCACGTTAGCATCTACTTCAAGTCAAGGGCAACAAAAAATACAAAAAACAACAACAAAACAAACAAACAAAAACAAACGAAAAAACTAGTCACTGCTTCAAACTTTTCGCTCAGAAATTAAAAAAAAAACCTTCCAGACTTTAAAACATTCAAAAAACAGATCTAAAAATGTTCTCTCTTTTCAAGAAGTCCATTAGCGCCCACGGAGGGACATCACGAAACAAAGTCTTCAGAGAATCCGCCGTGTAATGTCTGTGTCTAACGTCAGGCAGATCCCAGCAGTCACTGAGAACGTGTTTCGCAAGACCCTGTATTGCTGCCGAGTCACTTCGATGGTGTTCAGTACTTGCTCGAATCCGCTCCCCCCCCCCCCACCCCCCTCCGCCCCCCACTCCCCCCCCCACCTCCCTCCACCCGCACCCCCCTCACTCCCACTCCCCCTCTCTCTAAAACGCCGCTAAAACATCGTTTATTTATTTATAGTCTGTTCATCTAAGATAATGATATTAGACTGAAAATAAATGATATCATTATCATTTGGATTATTATCATTCCTATCATAAAACAGCATGCTCGTCAAACATACTGCATTCAAAGTTCATGTTAAGTTAAAACAGCATCTGAAAAATAAAAACGGATAAGATGAAATATCGATATAATAACACATTCACCAATCATTAAAAAGAAGCAATGTGTATCACTTACGGAACATTGCACGTTCACAAGCAAAAAAAAAAAAAATCACATGTATATCAAATCCTTTGTCAGTTTTGATGAACGCAATGGTAGGGAGGATATACTGCTTTATATTGCTTTTTAAACCAATTATCGAAATTAACTAGCCAACCAACCAACAAACCAACCAGAACATACACACCAAACAAGCCAGCCCCACCCCCAAAATCCGCACAGGGCAGAAACCAATCGACAACCAATCGACCAAACCAACAATATACTACCAAGCCTGCTCGCAGCCATTCAGAACAGAAACAAGTGCACCGACTCCGAGAGCTTTTTATTTCAACCTGACGAACGAGACAACCCTGAGCATCCGCCACTGCAACCATCCTGACAGTCAAAGAACAAACAACCATCCAACTTAACCAGGGTTTTCAAAAAGCCAAAAGCCGACACTTCTCTTGTAACGGAGAGGCACAACTGCTTTTCCAAGTGGGCCCATCGCAGCCTATTAAAGCCGCGTGCATTCGGCACCAGCACTGGATCTGAACGAGCGCCACTCCAAGTTAACGAAGCTTCTGACAGAGTCAGCTGTTATACTTCGTTAACATTTCCATTTCAAGTTTCAAAAAGAAGAAGAAAAGGAAGAAGAAGGAGGGGAAGATGGGGGAGGAGGAGAAGGAGAAGAAGAAGGAGGAGAAGAACGAGGAGGAGGAGAAGATGAGGGAGGAGGAGAAGGAGGAAGAGGAGGAGAGGAAGGAGGAGGAGAAGAGGAAGAAGAAGGAGGGGGGGATGAAGGAGGAGGAAGAGGAGGAGAAGGAGGAGGAGAGGAAGGAGGAGGAGAAGAGGAAGAAGAAGGAGGGGGAGATGGGGTAGGAGGAAGAGGAGGGGAATGAGAAGGAGGAGAGGAAGGAGGAGGAAGAGAAGGAGAAGAAGAAGAAGGAAGAGAAGGAGAAGAAGGAGGAGGAGGAGGGGGATGAAAAGGAGTAGAAGGGGGAGACGGAAGGGGAGGAGAAGGAGGAGGAGGAAGAGAAGAAGAAGAAGAAAAAAAAGAAAAAGAAGAAGTAGTAATAATAATAATAAATTTAAAAAAGGATGGAGAAGAAGGAGGGAAATTAATTTTTTTTAAAAGCAGCATCAAAACGATGAAGAAGGAGCAGGAGGAGGATACAGATGAGGAAGAGAAATACAAAGGAAAAAGAAGCAGTCCAACAACTACATCAGCAAAACAACAACAACATCAACAAAACAACAACACCAAAACAACACCACCAACAATGGCAGCTTCATCAACACAACAACAACAACAACAATGGCAAATTCGATCAGGGACATCGCCATAAGTTCCAATTTCGTGACTGCATTTTATTAAACATAGAGTTGTTCGTTTATTCATTTATATAGTCTGTTCATCGAAGATGATGACATCAGACTTACGCAAAGAGTCCATTCCAAATTCGTCTAACCTTCTGTAAGGGTTTTGATATGTGTCGATATAATTCAAGGCTCTCTCTCTCTCTCTCTCTCTCTCTCT
>NC_134901.1:36562971-36580471 GCF_041734735.1 Babylonia areolata | reverse complement strand
TTTAGAGTTGACATTTTATCATAGTGTGGACATTTTTGTTATGGTGTCAATTTTCGCATTTGAATGTTATCGTGTAAAAGGTTCCTAGGAGAGGAGGGGTAGTGGTGGGGGTGGTGGAGGTGGGGGCTTGGGGGATGGGGGTGGGGGTGGGTTGAATAGAAAATTTGGGGAAAACAGGGTACAAGGAGGGTGGAATCAGTCCAGGAGGGTACTGGCTGCAGCTTTACGTTTGAGCTTCCGAAAAGAGTGGTAACTCTCTCCATTCACAAGGTACACAACTTCAAGTATCTATGAGCACTCTCGGCTTCCTTGTTCTCCAACACCATCCATGTGAGCTCACTCTGGATGTATGTAGAGTGGGAGGGGGGGTGTGAGTGGGGGGAGCGGGGGGGGGGGGGGTTATGAGAAAGCTAGGTCATGAATGTTTTATGTTACTTGTAATTTTTTTTTTCATGCAAAGCGCCCTGAGCTCTTAGAAAGGGCGATGTATAAATGTACATTATTATTATTATTATTATTATTATTATATTATGTCAAACAAGGCTGCGTCCTCGCCCCCACCCAATTTGGAATCTTTTTTGCTCTTCTCCTGAGGCATGTGTTCAGCACAGCGCAAGAAGGGATCTACCTGCGGACCAGATCAGATGGCAGGCTCTTCAATCTCGCCCGCCTCAGAGCAAGGACAAAAAGTCCGCGAAGTGTAAAACAGAATAGGCTTATCCCCTAAGGCCTCTGTCGCTGCTGCCTCTGTTATCACTTGGTTGAAATGTGTTTGTGTGAGGGATTCAGGAACTTCTTCAAGCAGAAGCAGTGGAGTGAAAATTCCCTCTTCAGTGATTGCTTGGAACCGTTCAGCAATGTCAGGATCTTTCAGTTTCTCGGAGGTTGAATTTTGAGGCTGTTTTTCCCCCTCTCTTCGCCCCATTCCCCCCCCCCCACCCACCCCAACCCCCTCCTCCCATCCCTCAGCCTTCCGCCCCCCAAACCCCCATCAACCCACGCCCCTTTTTTTCTTTTCCTCTCTACCTGCCTGCAATGTCTGAAGGGGGTGGGTTGGGGTGGGGAAGTATTTCCCAATCGGGAAAATGAAAGCATTGGCACGTCACACCACCTGAGACGAAAAACAAACAAACAAAAAAAAAAACAGAAGAAGAAGAAAACAAACGAAAATGAACTTGAGAGACGCAGAAACAGGATCAAGCCATTCTCGAATTATTCCTTTTAAAGTTAACCCCCACCCCTATCCCCTGGACAGCTGAAACTTGGTCAAACAAGGTCAAACCAGTGTGGGGTGAACCTATAGCGCAATCGCTCTTCTTTCTTCTTTTTTTTTTTCTTTCTTTTTTCTTTTGTGTGTGTGTGTGTGTGTGTGTGTGTGTGTGTGTGTGTGTGGGTGTGTGTGTGTGTGTGTGTGCTTTTTCTTTTTGGTGACATTGAAAAAAAAGTGATGCGATCCCACGGGGAAGACGTCGTCCAGATACAGAACGGCATCCTTCTTTCCTGTCAACTCAGTTTTCGGCACTTTCTGAAATCAGTGTGCACAGGTATCGCTATTATTTTTTAAAAAAACCCGTTACTCAGGTATCGCTACAAAAACGTTCATTATTCAGAGGAGCTATGTCCTTTGTGCAAAGAGTCAACTGAAGATGAAGTTCATTTTGTTCTGAAGGGTCCCGTGTTGCCTCATCTTCGCGTAAATTTATTTCCAAAAAATATCTTGAACGTCCTTTTTTTGGTTTAAATTCTATTCATCGATGACGATCATATGACGATGGTGTGTATAGGGAATCTCGCACTCTACTTATATTTAAGCTTTTAAGCTAAGAGAAATAGCATTGTCCTAACTTCTGTAAACAGTTGAATGCTTTCATGTGTTTAGAATGCCTCGAACGTCACAGTTAATAATTTAAATAATGAAACATACCATTTATGAAACAATATTAAAACCTGAGGTCAGTCAGTAAATGACGATCTAACCATTCTTTGATGAAAGACAATATCGAAAACAATTACTTTCCCTGCACACCAACCGTAACAAAACAACATAACTTGCAACGAGTGAAACGATGTCTCTTAGTGAAAAAAACAACAACAAAAAACTCAAGAAAACAAACAAATTTGAAGTGTTTATACCACACACCACATTCCTTGCACACACACACACACACACACACACACACACACACACACAAACGTACATCGCAAATCTACCTAAGTTCTCTTTATCTTTGAGGGCCAAACCAGGACCGAGAAGCATGCATATATGTTAGGAGGGCTTGTAAGGGCGACATGGGAACGCCCGAACAACTTGAAAATAAACGCCAAAGAATGATAATTAAGTCGGTACAGTTTAGGGGTGGCGTGTGTGTGTGTGTGTGTGTGTGTGTGTGTGTGTGTGTGTGTGTGTGTGTGTGTGTTGTGTGGGTGTGGTGGGATGTGGGTGTTTGTGAGTGTGTGTTTTGTGTGTATGTGTGTGTAGTGGGGTGCGTCTCTCTCTCTCTCTCTCTCTCTCTCTCTGTAACACTCACACAAGATAACATACACGCAAACACTACAAAAATCACAGACACATGCACAAACACATACGACATATCCTCCCACTCCCTAACTTCCACCGCCCCCCCCCCCCCCCCTCCACACACACACATACTGTCTTCCTGGGCGAGTAAGTCCACCACACATCACGCCACACCATACACACAACCACCCCCCAACCCCCACCCCCAACACACAGAGACACACAGACACATACCTGCTAAAGGGGCGAGTAGGTCCACACGCACACGCACACACACAAAAACCATCCCCCACCTCCATCCGCCCATCCCTCCCACCCACCCACCAAACCTACCTTCTTCAGCAGCGAGTTGGTCCACCACACCACACCACACCCCACACCACCCACCATCTACACCCACATCCCCCATTACCCCCCACCCTACCCTCACCCAACCCACCACCCACTCACCACCGCACCCCCACCCATCCTCAACCCCAACCCCCCCCCCCCACCCACCCACCACCACCACAAACCCTTACCTTCTTCCGAGGCGAGAAGGTCCGGCTCTTGGAGAAGAGCTCGGCCATGTCGGCCATCATGCGGATCTCCATGGCCATGAAGACGATGGTGGCCGTCCACGACTTGGGCCCCATGGACTGCACGCTCTTCTGGCTGCCCGTCACCGACGACGACCGCTGTCGGCTCAGCGTGGGCGTGCGGGTCATGTTGCTGCTGCTGCTGTTGATGTCCGTGAAGGAGGAGGAGGAGGAGGAAGAAGGGAAGCGGTGGTCCTTCCCAAAGCCGCAGCGACCGCTGATGGAGTGTCTTCTGCTGGTGGAGGAGTGGCCGATTGTGGGTGATGAGGGTTGTGGTGGTTGTGGAGGTGGTTTGTTGGTGGACGAGGATGGGTCGTTACTACTGAGCGAGGAGGATTTGGCAGAGAGCGAGGGTGCTTTTCTACCGCCCGAGGGTGGATTGGAACTGGGCAAGGGTGGATAGCTACTGGGCAAGGGTGGGTTAACACTGGCCAAAGGTAGACTGCTACTGTGCGAGTGTGGATTCCTACTCGGCGACGTTGACTTGCCACTGAGCGAAGATGATTTGACACTGAGCAAGGTGGCTTGCTACTTAGCAATAGTGCTCTGCTACTGAGCGAGTGTGATTTGCTGCTGAGCAAGGGTGGTTTGCTACTGAGCGACGTTGACTTAATACTGAACGAGGGTGACTTGCTGCTACTGAGCGAGGGCGCTCTGCGACTGGGCAAGGGTGCTTTGCTATTGGTGGGCGAGGGTGCACTGCTGAGGTCGTTGAACAAGGGTGTTCTGCTGCTAGTCCTATCACCACCACCACCACCACCACCACCACCAGCGGAAGGTCCACCGCCACTGGGCGTCCTGGACCCTTTGCCGCCCGGAGGGTCGATGTCTAGCGTCAGGTTGGGGAGCTGGGCGGGTCCGGGTTCGAGTCCAGGTCCGGGTAAGGTAGCGGAGGGGTTGATGGTTGGAGGGAAGGTTTGGGCTTGGGCTTGGGCTTGGGTTGGGTGGTGGGTGGGTGGTTGGCTGGTTTGAGCCGTTTGTGTGGTTTGGGTTGGACTGGGTTGGGTTTGGTGTAGTGGAGATAGGTGGGGTGTGGTTGGGAGAGGTGGAAGGTCGATGCTGGCCCCCCCTTTCCTGTGTTGGGGTAGGGGGTGGTGTGCTTTTTGTTTGGTTTTTACAGTGTGGTGATGGCTGGGTTTCGCTGTTTTCGTCGCTGCACTTCTTGTTTACAGCTCTGGTTTCATTCAGTGCGGTTTGGTTGTTACTCGATTTTCCGAGTTTATGATATGGGTGGTTTATTTGATTGCTGGGGATCGGTAGCTGCTGGATAGTTAACTAATGGTTTATGTGGTTTCGTGTTGACTGTTTGATGGTGTGTATCCTAACTGAAGAGTACGTTGATGATGTTTTGGCGCTTATTGTGTGACAGTTGACAGTTGGCTGGATACTGGACCGATCAGTTTCAGTTGCTGCTCGGATAACCCAAACTCAGTGATCGTTGAAAGTCCGTTGGATGATCGCTTGATCAGATTTCCGTCCAGTGGTCAGCAAGCAGCCAGCTGGTGGGTGGGTGTGGCTGCTGGTTGTTGATGTTGATGTTGATGGCTGACTGATAACAGCCTGGTCACTGTTGTTCTCCCCAGTAACAGCTCTAACGATGATGCAGTTGGTTAAGTGTCACCCGTTTATCTCAATGCATAGCTTGCTATACTGTGGTCTCTACTGCAACAATGGTGCAATTAATAAACTATTACCCTTTTATCTCATTGCTCAGTTTTTCATTCCAGAACCGCCCTATTTGAATCGGCGGCTCGTGTTAATCACAATGAACTGTGATGATGATGATGATGATGATGATTGTAATGGCAGGTTCCTAAGATCCAAGGATCGTTGAGAAGGAGGTTCTTGTCGACAAAGCCCTCTGGTGGCTGTGCAGGCCGATTCTTGAACGACACACACGAGGGACAAAGAAATCCGTGAACTACACCACCACCACCACCCCAAAAAAAAAAAAAAAAAAAAAAAAAAAAAAAAAAAAACACGACAGGCGGGCTGACGGGTGTGTACCAGTCACACCCAGGTACAGACAACTGTGGTCAGGGCAGAGAGGGTTATCGTCCTTCACTGTCTTCGCTGAAACCCTGTTTCCACTGAACCCCTGAGTCTACACCACACAGTCATGTAACTGTTGGGAACCGGCCCCAAGGTCTTCCAGTGTCTGCTTCAAAGACCATGTGCAAGGTCGGATTTTCAGGTGATCGACGGGTTGATTCTTCACATTTTATTCTCTGGTCCGGTTCTCTCCGATTCCGCTGTACAACAGCATCTGGGGGACAAAAGAAAGTGAATTGGAAAAAAGTCATTCAGGCCAATTAATCAATAGATAATCCAGTCACAGTCAGTCAGTGAGTTGATGGTTGTATGAACGGCTGGTTCTTTGATTAATCAGGTGGTTGATGGTTCAAAAATTCTCTTTCTTCCCGCATGAGCAGGGAATCCCGACGAACGCGGATTTGCGCTACCTCCCTGTATGTTATCATGAAGTCATCGCTGAAATTCGCCTTTCCTTTTCCCATTCAGAAACCGGAAGTGACGTTCGATTAGGGATCATTCATTATTCGTGAGTCTGTCGTGATAGGTACCGACGTTCACTATATATATATATATATATATATATATATATATATATATATAAGAGAGAGAGAGAGAGACAGAGAGAGAGAGAGAGAGAGAGAGAGAGAGATGAATTTTTGCTTCTTCGCAATTTTTGTTTCGTTCCCAGAAATGCATTGTCCTTAACTGAATTTTGTCGACTGTGTTAAAGTTTACCACGGACACGGACACGGTCACACACACACACACACACACACAGAGAGAGAGAGAGAGAGGGAGAGAGAGAGAGAGAGAGAGAGAAACACTGGGTTAGTACACAGACTCATGTTGTTTACCCACGTGATCCAGTTAAGCCCACTGAATCCTGCCAACCATTTCTGCTTCGTTTCATCACCTCGACAAAAAGACAACAACAACAAAAAACCAAATCAAAAAGGAAAAAAAAGGAAGAAAGAATCAAAGAAAGACCAAGTGAAAACATCAAAATCTAAGGGTGGTGGAAAGGGTGTTTGTTCGTTTGATATTGGGTTTCTTCTTCTTCTTCTCTTCTTTTTTTTTTTCCCTTCTGTTAGTGTGCAAATCCAGGTTTACCACGACACACTCTCATTAGGCACTTAGACTAATCTCTTTCAGACATCGTGTTTCTGACGCGGTCTTTTTTTCCCCCTTCTTTTTTTCTTTTCTGCCCCATTATCTGCACCGTTCCAGTGCCAGCACTCATTTCTTGTCCTCCAAACACAGCCACACCCGGGTTCGTCTGTCAAAATCCCCAGAGTCGGTCGGCAGTCCGCAGCGCAGGGAACCATGGATGTTAGTTAGGTCGCCAGGAGGCCACACACCAGAGATGACCCTGCACTGCTGCTGAGTTCACTTCGTGAATCGAGTTTTTCTTGACGTAACCTCCCTTCCCAGTCTGCAAAGGGTTCTAGCTGAGGGGTCGACATTTTTTACCTGTAGCTGCTACGGATACGCTGTTGTCTATAAATTTTTATGCCGGTTGAAGAAGTCGAGTAAGTTTCCACTTTATCCCCCCCACCCATTGCTTCCAGAGGTTCCAGGAGCTCTCTGTTCCAGACACGAGTGAAAGCTTCCACATGTCACAATAAACCATTTGCATCGTATTGGCAAACACACACACACACACACACACACACACACACACACACACACACATATATATATATATATATATATATATATATATATACACACACACGCGCGCGCGTACACACTCATACAAACACACACACACAAACACACACACACGCGCGCGCACGCGTACACATCCATACCCACACACACACACACACACACACACACACACACACACACACACACACACACACACACACACAGCGCCAGGGGGAGTGGGGGGTAAAATGCGACCGCGAACTGTAACAACATCGCTAAATGTTAAGAACATATGCGTGTGTTTGCGAAACGCCGCTTTCGGGTAGCCTGCCAATAAACGCCAAGGGCTCGACTTCCCCCCTAAGTTGCTTAAAAGGCGGGTGCGGTGGTCAAGTGGTTATGGAACGCTGGGTTCTCGCCCGAGATTCTCCCGAGTTCGATCCCCGCCGCATCTGGTGGGTTAACGGAAGAGATTTTTTTTTCTCCCGATCTCCCTGGTCAACATTTGTATTTGTATTTCTTTTTATCACAACAGATTTCTCTATGTGAAATTCGGGCTGCTCTCCCCAGGGAGAGCGCGTCGCTATACTACAGCGCCACCCATTTTTTGTTGTTGTGTTGTTGTTTTTTCCTGCGTGCAGTTTTATTTGTTTTTTGCCTATCGAAGTGGATTTTTCTACAGATTTGTGCCAGGAACAACCCTTTTGTTGCCGTGGGTTCTTTTGCGTGCGCTAAGTGCATGCTGCACATAGGACCTCGGTTTATCGTCTTATCCGAATGACAAGCGTCCAGACCACCACTCAAGGTCTAGTGGAGGGGGATTCGAACCAGCGCGCTCAGATTCTCTCGCTTCTAAGGCCCCGTATTTCATCATCTGGGTGCGTGCGGGTTATGCTCTGCCAGGTCTGCACATATGTGGAGTGATGGCCTAGAGGTAACGTGTCACGCACGCACGCAGATGATGAACTACACACGTTAAAGATCCATGCCAGCGTTCGGTGGGTTACAGTAACAATAACACACCCCGAAAACGGAGTATGGTTGCCTACGTGGCGAGGAGGAGGGGATGGGTGGGAGGGGGCGGGGGGGTAAATAAACGAAACGGTTATACACGTAAAATGTTACATGTGTGTGAGTGTGTGTGTGTGTGCGTGCGTGACTAAAACCTGATTGAACGATACAGGTAACGAATGATGAGCGCTCAATGGCAGCTGTCAGTCGGCTCTACCCCAGGTGAGGCAGCCTGTTGTGCAAATGACTCCCGTTATTTGTAAAGCACTCAGAGCTTGAGGATGATAGGGCGCTATGTAAGTAATACTTATCAAAGGTATTCATCGCATTCCGCACTTCGCCCATCAACAGTCTGGTGGTTGTTCGGAGTAGTATGGAAATGTGTTCAAAGTCTTTCGCGGGGTCGGCTACTTCTTTGAATTCATTCAGTATCTGTTCTCATGGTTATTTTTGGGTTGCGTGCGAATCTGTGCGTGTATGTTTGTTGTGTGTGTGTGTGTGTGTGTGTGTGTGTGTGTGTGTGTGTGTGTGTGAGTGTACGCGCGCGCGCGCGCGTGTGTGTGTGTGTGTTGTCTGTGTGTGTATGTGTGTGTATGTGTGCGTATGTGTGGTGTGTGTGTGTGTGTGTGTGGTGTGTGTGTGTGTGTGTGTGTGTGTGTGTGTGTGTGTGTGTGTGTGTGTGTGTGTGTGTGTGTGTGTGTGTGTGTGTGTGTGTGGTGTGTGGGGGTGTCTGTGGTGTGTGTGTGTGTGTGTGTGTGTGTGTGTGTGTGTGTGTGTGTGTGTGTGTTCGTTCTTTAGTTTAACGTCTTTTCACTTAAGTGATATTAGACGTGGGTAGAAACAAAATTGAGTGGGTGGATTACTGTGTACGCATGCGAGTTAGTGAAAATGAAAGTGAGTGTGTGTGTGTGTGTGTGTGTGTGTGTGTGTGTGTGTGTGTGTGTGTGTGTGTACGTGTGTGTGTGTGGTGTACGTGTGTGTGTGTGTGTGTGTGTGTGTGTGTGTGTGTGTGCGCGTGCGTGCGTGCGTGTGTGTGTGGATGTATGGGGTGAGGGGGTGACAGTATGATGTTGCGACGTTCACAGATAATGATACCACTGCTGCTGCTGCTCAACTGTTACTCACAATGGAGAGAAAACGTGGAGAGGGGAACTACCACATTTTCTCGTAAAGTGAAAGTAGGCTCACATAATAAAACCCGTGAGATCTTTTCTGCAATGAACCTTGACCTAGTTTTAAAAGCAAAACAAATCCATCCGGTAACTTTACAGACAGTCGCCACCATTACTCCCAATCGTAACATTCATTCATGCAAGTCTACGCATCTTCCTCAAAGCAGCACGCTGCTTTTTTTTCTTCTTTTCTTTTTTTCTTTTCTTATTTTGCTGAACGCGCAACCAGAGAAATGCGGGACGAGGATCAAGAATGAGCCCAGCCCTCTTCGGAACGAACGGAATCATGCGCGGAAAGTGTATTTGAACAGGATCTCACCCAAATACACACACGCAACGAAAGGGCGAAAAGGGCGGCTTTGTGGAAATGCGACCCCCTTCTTTCAGAAACAGAAAGGAAAAAAATCAACCTGCCAGCCTTTCCATACTGCGCGTTCCTTGGTGGTCACGAACTTTCATGTGTCGGCGCCGGGGACAGAATGGAGAGGGGGAGTGGGGGTTTTTTTCGGGGGGGTACAGAAGCTGACTGTGCACCGGATCGTGTTTGTTATTGAGTGGTGTGTGTGTGTGTGTGTGTGTGTGTGTGTGTGTGTGTGTGTATTGTTCCATTTTCCGATGGACACGTGTGGAACTATCAATTATTTCGTCTTATTTGGAGGTAGTCAGGATTGTTTTTGTTATCGATGTTTTTATTGACTCTTGTTAGTTGCTTGTTGATGGCTGTCTCAGGTTTCCCACACCTGTGGAAATATCGTTTCTTTGTCACATTGAGGTACATGTGGATTGCTGTTCACTCCGGCGTTTTAGTTGTTTGTTTGCTGTTGCTATTTCTATTGTTTTCCAGGTGTAATCCCCTTCATTCCCAGAGTAACGTTTTGCTAGTAAAGAACGAGAATCGAGTGTTCCGATATTGTTTATATGTTGCCAATAAAGAAAGAAACACAACTGAAGCAGCATACACAAACGTAACAGACAGAAACGTACACACACACCACAATTTTTTCTTTGTCACTTCAAAGTGATTGATATCGGCTGGTCAAACAAATTATTCTCGCAAATATGTCAAACCCACGATCATCAAAGGCAGCCACTGAATATCATTACATCATATGAAATCACCACTCTTAACCCAAATGCTGCCTTTCGCTGATTGTGAAGACACTTCCATTACGTGTAAACCGGGAGAGGTGTGCTTAGATAGGGAAAATAATATATATATATATATATATATATATATATATATATATATATATATATATACATATATACACACATATATATATATATATATATATATAAACACAGGCAGATAGAAAGACAAAAACAGAGAGAATGAGTGCATGGATGAATGAATGAATACGTACACACACTCACACACATAATGAATGAAAGAATGGATCCATTAATCAATTAATTCATTCATTAAGTGTGTGGGTGTGTGCGTGTATGTATGTATGTACAGTCAGTCGTCCTGTCCAATTTTTACCATCAGAACAACAGAAGAGGCAACTGCTGCCCCGACCATCTGGGCTAGAATTTGATCATAGCGGAGTGTGTCTTCCCAAATCCCCACTCTCTCGGCCACGAGGGATTTAGCGGACAGTCGGCGTTGGGATGGTCCCCAAAGGTCATCTTGCCCCCAGTGCTGTAGCACTAAGAGCCAGCGCAATCTTGCCTCCTAATCTGAGAATCATAGTCCTTCACAAAGTACTAAGCTGTAAATAAATCCCCACTGCAGTGGAGAAATCGTTTATCCTACAGCTCTCGCTGCGGTTGGCCCAACTGTAAGCTAATGGCATTCTTTGATATCAGCCAAGCGTTGAACCCGCATCTCCCCCCCCCCCCCCCCCCGCCCCCCCTTCACCCCCCTCCACTGGTGGAGACATTGGCACATTGGCCGACTTTCATATTCGCGTTGTTTCAAGGCACACACACAAGAGTGATGGAGAGAGAAAGAGACAGACATTACATGAGAGGAAGATATATATATATATATATATATATATATATATATATATATATATATATATATATATATATATATATATACAGAGGGAGGGAGAGAAGGGGGAGAAAGAGAGACAGAGATATAGAAACAGTGAGACAAGACTAGACACAAATTCTTTATTTCGAGGATAATAGATAAGCACTGGTGTGCTTTTTTACATCCAGTCCCCGCCCTGAATAGGGTCTACACTACACAATATTAAATCAAATGAAAGCATGGTGTTAGTAGATACATAACAGAGGGGAAAAAATATAAAATCAAAACAAAACAAAAACCACACACGCACGCACGCACGCACACACGCACGCACGCACACACACACACACACACACACACACACACACACACACACGCACACACACACACGACATACAGGCACTTGCATGGTGTTAGTAAAATGCATAGGAAAAAAATGGACAAAATGAAAGAAACAAACACACACAACACACACTGCACTACAGGCCAGAATGGGGAACAGAGGGTGAGGAAGGTTCTCAGTCAACCATACACACTTGACAAACAGTATCATTAAAATGAACGATTTACATTACACATTATGGCATAAGGTGGGAAAGGCAATGTTTTTTTGAAGGTGGTTGGGCAATGGTGGGAGTGAGTTCCATAGGGTGGCGCCTGAGTAAACCAGACTGGATTTGAACAAGTCAATTCTTGGAATTGGGATATGGACTTTAGGGGGATTCCTTGATGAATTTACAGAAAATTTGTCTATTAATGTTGGTGGTGCATTACCTGTCATAATCTTTTGCATCATGATTCCTTTATTGTACTCTAATCTACGGATTAGTGGGAGAATATTCGCTTGTTTATAGTCTGAGTCTAAAAGGGTAGTCTTTTTAAGGAGTACCAGCTTGAGACCCGTTTATGAAGATTCTGTAATGGCTTCATGGTATTCGCACTTGCGGAGTCCCATAGTGTTGATGCATAATCTATTGTAGACTGGATATGCGCTTGAAAAAAATAATTTCCGTGAATGAAGGTCAAGGAAATGTTTGATTTTGGATAGTTGATGGGTTTTCTGGGCTGTCTTTTTGCAAAGGAAATTTATGTGAGGATTCCAAGTGAGATTGTTGTCAATTATGATCTCCAGAACTTTATGATCACTGAACTGTTCAATAGGTTCGCCTTTAATTTGGATGGAAGGAAAATTATGTATAGTGTTTTGCCTCTTTTGTCTGGTTGTGATTAACATGCATTTTGTTTTTTTAGGGTGAAGAGACATGTGGTTTAGTTCGGTCCATCTAACGAGGTCATCAGTATTTTCTTGTAAGTCTTTTGCAAGAGCAGCAATGTCAGTAGGAGAAGTGTGGATTGTTGTATCATCCGCAAAACGTTCGCAGACGGATTTCATATGGAGCGGTAAGTCGTTTATATATATATTGAGAACAGTAAAGGGCCTAGAACAGACCCCTGAGGAATGTCATAATCAAGTGTTGTTGGTGCGGAGACTGATGTACTCATTGTCACGCATTGTTGTCTGTTTGTCATATAGGATTCAAGCAAACTAAGACAATTGGTTGACAGACGATACAGCTCAAGTTTTCTAAGTAAGAGGCTGTGGTCTATCACATCAAACGCTTTTTTTAAAATCAACGAATAAAGCACCACAATATCTATTGTTATTGACATTGGTAAGCCAGTCATCTACAATGTTGACCAATGCTGTGTGGCATGAATGCTTTCGTCTGAAACCAGACTGAGCTGGATGTAAAAGCTCATTGACATCAAAGTGATGTGAAATATGCTTGTTTATGTATTTTTCCTGTGAATTTGAAAGAATAGAAATTATAGAAATTGGCCTGTAGTTTGAAGGATCGGTGGTATCCCCTGATTTGTAAATAGAAATAACTTTCGCTTTCTTAAATGCGATCGGAAAGTAGTTTTTGTCAATACACAGATTAAAAATGTACGTTGTGTCCGTGATAACTGAAGCGGCTAGTTTAAGAATTCTGCTGTCGATGCCATCCAGTTCGCGGGTTCCTGTCTGTTTTAGTTGGATAAGGTAGTTGTAGACTTCAAATACTGTTATGGGTGGAATATTCAATTTAATTGAAGTGTTTTTATTACGACAATACAATTTTAATTTTTCAAGTTCATTCAGTTCTGTGTAATCTGTGGTAATAATTTTTCTAACTATAGTGGAAAAGTGTGTATTTAGTTGATTCACAGAAAAGTCTTTGATCGCGATTGATTTCGACGAAGATTGCTTGTTGGTGAGTTGGTTTATAGCTTGCCAAACTGATTTTGGGTTTTTCTTTCGAGGATAATAATTCTTGGTAATATTTCCTCTTTTCTCTGCGCTTTTGTGGGTTTATTGCATTTCTCAATTTGTTCGATTCTTCGTGTTGGCCCTGCTCTTTAAGATAGTCTCTAATGTAGCCTGCGTCTTTCAACTCTTTGGAACACCAAGCTGGTTTAGGGGTGTGTTTAACTCATAGTTTTGAGTGGGACGTGTTTATTATATAACTCTGTAAATATTTCGATCCAGTGTTCTATTGCTAGATCGGGGTCTGTTATATCATATACCGATGAAAGTTGGGAGCTACTCACATCACTTATAAAGAGCTTCTCATTATATTCAGAGTAGCAACGATATGCTATTGTCTTATGGCCTGATTTGGGAATTTTTACTCCTTTTTTTCCCCATGTGACACAAACTGGGTAGTGATCACTACAGTTGAATATCGGAACGCAAGCTTCTAATATATTGAAGTGTATATATGATCTATGAGCGTCTGTGAATTGTGCGTAACTCTGGTGGGTGTATTGATTAGTTGATGTAGATTATACAGACTTATTGTCGCGTTCCACTGTGAATTGGCTTTGGTAAGATCTGTGTTGAAATCTCCAAGTAAGATGATTTCCTTTGATTCTAACGTGGCCGCGTCCATCACTGCGGTGAATTTATCCAGCCAGTTTACCCGTTCTGCCGGATTTCTATAACAGAAAGCGATTAAAATGGAAGGGGTGCTTTTCAATTTGACTTCTATCCACATTGATTCAACATCGTGCTGTTCAAGATATGGTAGACGCTTAAATGTGAGGGATTCGCTGACATAGAGGAGGAGACCAGTCTCCCTGGCTTTCGCAGGGTCATTACGGATAAAGTTATAGCCTGGGATGTACATCTCAGCATCACTGATATGTTCCGAGAGTCTTGATTCAGAGACCAAGAAAATGAAAAGGTTTTCCATGGTTACTTAACAGGGAGGCTATTTCTGTACTTTTGTTAACTGCGTGATTTATATTTAAATGTGTGATTCGAAGACCGTCTTTAAATGACCAGAGAGAGAGAGAGAAGGAGGGGAGGGAGTCAAAGAGAGACAGAGAAGATGAGGGAGAGAAAAAGAGATAGAGTGAAAGAGAGTGAGAGAGAAAGAGAGAGAAAGGAAGGAAAATGAAAATGATCACCTTTCCCCGAAACCCACTTAACTCTGCACCATTAAATACTTTAAAAAGAAATTCTCCGAAACGGGGGGGATACAAGCCGAAACGCCAGTCCAATTTGCTCGCGTCTGTGAGGAGCAAACCGCCAAGTCGGGGGTATGTCTGTGATATAGCTGCTTTGGGGGAAACGAAGTGTCTTGTGATAGAAAATGCAGCGAGGAGAAAGAGCAGACACTCAGGTATCTCCTCCTGCTGCTCCTTGTTTCTCTCCTCCTCCTCCTCCTCCTCTCTCTCTGTCTCTCTCTCTGCCTTTCCTTCTCTTTCCTTTTTTTGTCACTGATCCGGGGGATGCGCGTTACTGAAAACATGGAACTGGCCAAAACACACAGGAACCCGCTGCAAAACTTACTTCCACAAAATTAACTGTACCCATGGAATTCAAATACTTGCTCTGTAAACTCGTTTGCATCTGTCACTATACCGTTCCGTCTGTCTGCCTGTGTTATGTTACTGTATATTGTGTCTTTGTATCTCTCTCTATATACAGATCTGTCAGCGTGTGTAAGTTTGTGGGTATACGTTTACGTTGGCGTTCATCTGTCTGTCTAAAGTCGTTCGCTTGTCTGCCTTTCTGTCTGTATGTCTGTCTGCCTACCTTCCCGCCCTCCCCGCATAAGTTTGCCTGCATGTGTGTCGATCTCCCTCTCAGTCAGTCAGTCAGTCTCTATGTCTCTATGTATGTCTGTCTGTCTCTCTGCCTCTCTTTGTCTCTGTCTGTCTCACTAACGTAGATAACTTACTAGCAACTTTCTCTAACTTTTCTGTCGGTCTACCAATGTAACGTTTGTACTTTCTACTGCAGCATCAAAAGCTTTTTCTATCATTCAATACAGCTGCTGCAACGTTTTCATCAACCTTCTGTTTCTAGTCGACACGAAATTACCATGTTTCTATACAAAAAAAATAAAAATTAAAATTAAAAAATAATAATAATAACACTCCGGATTACTTATTTTTTCAGTTCTACTGCGGTTTTCAGTACTTCGTTAGTCCATTTCATTTCTTCAATCTATTTTCGCTACAGACTTCAACCCCCAGCCCCCACCCCCTTCATCCTTTCACCTGAATGCCTGCCCTCACACTCACACACACTTTATCTCATTCTCTTTCACACACACATCTCTCTCTCTCTCTCCCTCTCTCCCCTTCCCTCTCTGCCTCTCCCTCGTTCTCTGTCTCTCACACACTTTGTCTCTTTTTCACGCACAATCACACACACACAGACATACATACACACAGACATACACTCTCCCTCTCTCTCCCTCTCAGACACACAAAAACACGCACGGCACGCACAGACACACAGACACACACACACGCAGCACTCAAAACAGGCCACTGAGACAGACGTTAATCTGGTGATGGTGGTGACACAAAAGAGCCCTCAGGGGCCATTACTCTGATCCAGAAACATCACAGCGTGGCATTTTCAGCTGCCGACTCTCCACTTTGTTTATCCTCTCCTTAGTGTGAGAGGCGAGGTAGGCTAAATGTTTCTCCCCCCTGTAAAAAGGTTCGGGCCTTTCGCGTATTTGTTTCTTTGTGCGCGCGCGCGCGTGCGTGTGTGTGTGTGTGTGTGTATGTCTCACACACACACACACACGGAGAGAGAGAGAGAGAGAGAGAGAGAGAGAGAGAGAGAGAGAGAGAGAGAGAGAGAGAGAGAGAGAGAGAGAAACAAGGCCAGGCTGGAAGAACAGGCCGTTTCTAAAATCTTAATCATTGAACACAAATGCAATGAGTTCTGAGATCTGAGATATCCCCCCCCCCCCCCCCCCCCTCTCTCTCTCTCCCCTCCCCCCTCCGGCTCTCTCTCCGCACATCTCTCGCCCTGTCTTTTCTACCCCCACCCCCCACCCCCTCTCTGTGTACGGAGGCAGCTTTGCCCGACTGATTTATATTTGTTAATTACCAGTAAACTGGTCGTGGTTATTCTGTATGTAATATACGAGGGTCATTCAATAAATAAGGTGAATTTTTCGGTATAAGGACTTCTAATACAGATAGAAGCTTACTTTTTTTTTCCTTTTTTTTTGTTGTTTTACTTCTTTTTCACATGGATTTAATTTGTTTTGCAGATTTAAAAAAAACTTTGAGAGTTTTGGCGATTAACAAAGATGGCCGACCAAGAAGCATGCTCCAGGATTGAACAGCGGTCAGTTATCAAGTTTTTGGTTGCTGAAGGGTGCAAACCAGTTGAAATTCATAGGAGAATGTCAACTGTGTATGGTGCCACATGTTTCAGCCGAAAAAATGTCTACAATTGGGCTAAATTGTTTAAAGAAGGACGGAGCAGTGTTGAGGATGAAGACAGGCCTGGAAGGCCTACAGAAGTGAGGTCTCCTGAGGTGATCGAATCAGTCAATGACCTCATTCAGTCTGACAGAAGGGTGACAGTGGATGACATTGCAAGGACTTTGAGCTTATCTGTTGGGACAGCACACAAAATTGTCCATGATGACCTTGGCTACTCGAAGGTCAGCTGCCGGTGGGTGCCAAAGATGCAAGGCCTCACACAGCAGCCCGAACGGTGCAGACCATCAACGAGCTGGGCTGGGAACTGCTCCCTCATCCCCCCTTACAGCCCAGACCTTGCCCCTTCAGACTTTCACCTGTTTGGTCCCTTGAAAGCGTTCACGAGAGGCACGAAGTTTGAAAGTGACGATGAAGTCAAAAGTGTTGTGAGCGACTGGCTGAGACATCAGTCCAAAGATTTTTACGCTGAGGGAATACGGAAGCTTGTGCACAGATGGGAAAAGTGTGTGACAGTGCTGGGAGACTACGTTGAAAAAAAAAAAGTAAGCTTCTATCTGTATTAGAAGTCCTTATACCGAAAAATTCACCTTATTTATTGAATGACCCTCGTATATATATAAGTGACTTTCAAACCATCTTCGAGTCTGTTCGTCCCTTTTTTCAAAATATCTTTCCGTCTTTTATACCTCTGTTCTCTGCCTGTATGTCCGTCTATCTGTCTGTCTCCGCCCGCCCCCTCCGTCCCCCCTCTCCCATCCCCCACCCCACCTCTCTCTCTCTCTCCATTTCTTTCCTTTTTTTCTGTTTG
>NC_134901.1:36547971-36552971 GCF_041734735.1 Babylonia areolata | reverse complement strand
GTTATATAGTGACAGTATGCTGACACATTTCCCTATGTCATAAGGACCTCATGGCCAATGACACTGACGTGTCAAAGCGTCTCTCTCTCTCTGTGTCTGTCTCTCTTCTCTCCCTCCCCTCCCCCCCCCTCTCTCTCTCTCTCTCTCTGTTTTGTTTCATTATTTGGATTCACCATTTCATTCGTTTATCATAATGGTTTGTTATATAATGACAGTATGCTGACACATTTCCCTATGTTATAAAGACCTCATGGCCAATGACACTGAAGTGTCAAAGCGTCTGTGTGTGTGTGTGTGTGTGTGTGTGTGTGTGTGTGTGTGTGTGTGTGTGTGTGTGTGTGTGTGTGTGTGTGTCTCTTTCTCCCTCCCCCTTTCTCTCTCTCTTTCTTACGTTCATTCCCGCTTTTTCTCCCCCCCCCCCCCTCACGCCACCCCCCCCCCTCTCTCTCCCAATATCTTTGGTGAATGCACTTCTGCTATGCTTTGAAGTATCAAGACCAACTCCACAATATTCCTGCAGAATCGTGTCTGCGAACATGTTCATATGAATGTGCAAATTACCGCGCACGCGCGCGCTAATATGTGCTGAAGAAATTGAATCTACCCAGACAGATGAATATCAAACTGCAAACCCAAGAAATGAATACGATCATATAGCGTAGCTTTCGGCTGTCTTCGTCATTGAATCTAACCACTTTCCTTTTGAATACGGTATTGCATTTTTCGAGCGTGAATTTGTTTATTTAATACTGAACAGGTAATAGAAAAGTGTGCGTGGAGCGACGAATGTGGTCAGAATTCCATGATAAACTGTGTGGAAAAGATAGATACCCATGACAAAAGTGAAATGGGTTCTGGATCTTGGTAATGTTAACCGAGCTGCGGAATTGTGGTTCATGGATGCATTCCAGAATGTGCAACACGTACGAAGAACACTGTGTGTTAGAATTTGTTTTTGTATTTCTTTTTATCGCAATCAGATTTCTCTGTGTGAAATTCGGGCTGCTCTCCCCCATTTTTTGTATTTTTTCCTGCGTGCAGTTTTATTTGTTTTTTCCTATCGAAGCGGATTTTTTCTACAGAATTTTGCCAGGAAAAACCCTTTTGTTGCCGTGGGTTCTTTTACGTGCGCTAAGTGCATGCTGCATACAGGACCTCGGTTTATCGTCTCATCCGAATAACTAGCGTCCAGACCACCATTCAAGGTCAAGTGGAGGGGGAGAAAATATCGGCGGCTGAGCCGTGATTCGAACCAGCGCTCTCAGATTCTCTCGCTTCCTACATGGACGCGTTTCCTCTAGGCTATCACTCAAATGGATAATAATAATAATAATGAACATTAAGGTGGGATGGTTTGTTGAATGCAACACTGCAGGTGATATTTTCTCAGATAGATGACTGGCTTGTACAAGAACAACAGACAAAGATGATAACACTAAACACTGCACGTGACATATTCTCAGATAGATGACTGGCTTGTACAAGAACAAAGATGATAACACTAAACACTGCTCGTGACATATTCTCAGATAGACGACTGGCTTGTACAAGAACAACAGACAAAGATGATAACACTAAACACTGCACGTGACATATTCTCAGATGACTTGACTGGCTTGTAAAAGAACAACAGACAAAGATGATAACACTCCATTTCCATGGACTGGAGGACACAATAATTAGCCAACGTCTTTGTGATAAGACGTACATACAAACAAAAATCATAACAATTTCATAAAAGCTTTTCAGATTAAACGCTTGCATATGCGAAAGATTAGAAAGTTTGGGGGAATGCATGAATAAAAATTTCGTTTAAATATGAGGCAACACCCTTAACTCCAATTCCGTAGATAGTTGCTTCCAATACTTCAAGGACCTACTTGATAAAAGATTCATTCCATGTTAATGGTGATCATTGTTGATTACCAGAAGTGGAAAACTACCGTCCACAATTACCACCCCCCACCCCCACCACCCCCCCCCCCCAACACGCCCCTCCCCTCAACCCCCACTTACCCTGCTTCTCTCACACACTGTGACAATGTAAAATCATATGACAATACAAAATAATAATAATAATAATCTCTCTCTCCCAATCTCTCTCTCTCTCCCTTGTCTCCCCCAATCTCTCTCTCTCTCTCCCTTGTCTCCCCCAGTCTCTCTCTCTCTCTCTCGCAATCTCTCTCTCCCCCAATCTCTCTCTCTCTCTCTCTCTCTCCCTTGTCTCCCCCAATCTCTCTCTCTCTCTCGCAATCTCTCTCTCCCCCAATCTCTCTCTCTCTCTCTCTCTCTGAATCTCTCTCTCTCTCTCCCAGTCTCTCTGTCTATCCGTCTCCTTCCTCTATCTCTCTTCCTCTCTCTGTGTGTGTATGTACCTACGTGCGTGTGTAAATGCACGCCCATGTGTGTTTCTTTGATTCCTTCTCTTTTAAATGTCTCTCCTTGTTCCCCGTTCGCCCACGCCCATTTCTCTCTCTCTCTCTCTCTCTCTCTCTCTGCCATCCTCTCTGTTTCTCTCTCTGCCTGTCCCTCCCTCTGTGTGTGTGTGTGCGTACGTGCGTGTGTATATGTGTGTATGTATGTGTGTGCGCGTATGCGTGCAGGTGTGTGTGTGTGTGTGTGTGTGTGCGCGCGCGCGCGCGCCTGTGTGTGACTGTGCGTGTGTGTGTCTGTGTGTGACTGTGTGTCTGTGTGTGTGTGTGTGTGTGTGTGTGTGTGTGTGTGTGTGTGTGTGTGTGTGTGTGTGTGTTTCTGTGTTTCTGTGTGTCTAGGCGTATCTGTGTCAGTGTCTGTGTCTGTCTGTGTTTGGTGTATGAATGTATGAAGAATGAACTCTTGTTCAATCTGCCCTCGGACGAAAATCAACAGTGCGATCCTTGTTCCTACCCCCACCCCCCAACCCTCCCCCCTACCCTCCAACCCTCCCCCCCTCTACCCCGCAACCCTACCCCCCACCTCTCTGTAGAGAGACAGGGCCTTTCAGGTGATAGAAGAACTTGCGCTGATGAAGCAACTGGTGTTGTCCTGCCCTGCACAGAATGACGTCCGCCCCGTGAAACACGCCTGTCGACCCCGTCCGTTGCCCGCTCTGGAATAAACCGTGCGTCTGTGCTTCTGTTCTGGAATCTGGACGAGTGTGGTGTGGTGTGGTGTTGAGTGGTGTGGTGCGGTGTAGTGTGGTGTGGGATGTGGGGAGTGTGGTGTGGTGTTATGTGGTGTGTGATGTGGGGAGTGTAGTGTGGTGTAATGTGGTGTGGGATGTGGGGAGTGTGGTGTGGTTTGGTGTAATGTGGTGTGGGATGTGGGGAGTGTGGTGTGGGATGTGGGGAGTGTGGTGTGGTGTAATGTGGTGTTTGATGTGGGGAGTGTGGTGTGGTGTAATGTGGTGTTGGATGTGGGGAGTGTGGTGTGGTGTAATGTGGTGTGGGATGTAGGTAGTGTGGTGTGGTGTAATGTGTGGGATGTGGGGAGTGTGGTGTGGGATGTGGGGAGTGTGGTGTGGTGTGGAGTGGTGGGATGTGGTGTGGTGTGGTGTGGTGTGGGATGTGGGGGGTGTGGGATGTGGGGTGTGTGGTGTGGTGGAGTGGTGGGATGTGGTGCGGTGTAGTGTGTTGTAATGAGGTGTGGCGTGGTGTGGTGTGATGTGATATGGTGTGGTGTGGTGTGGAGCGGAAAAATGTGGTGTGGTGTGGTGTGGTGTAGTGTAGTGTATTGTGGTGTAGTGTGTTGTATTGTGGTGTAGTGTGTTGTATTGAGGTGTGGTGTGGTGTAGTGTGATGTGGTGTGGTGTGGTATGATGTGATGTGATGTGGTGTGGTGTGGTGTGGTATGATGTGATGTGATGTGGTGTGGTGTGGTGTGGTGTAGAGTGTTGTATTGTGGTATTTAGATGTGGTGTGGTGTAGTGTGTTGTATTATGGTACAGTGTGTTGTATTGTGGTATAGTTTGGTATGGTGTGATGTGGGGTGGTGCGGTGTGGTGTGATGTGATGTGAGTGTGGTGTGGCCTGTGTGGTATGGTGTGGTGTTGGGTATTGTGGTGTTGTGGTGTAGTGTGGATGGGATGGTGGTGTGGTGTGGGTGTGGGTGTAGTGCAGTGTGGTGTAGTGTACTGTTGCGTAAAACACATTTTTCCGTGTGAAATCCGGGCTGCACACCCCGGTGAAGGGCGCGTCGCTACAGTATGAGGCCATCCATATTTCTGTTCCGTTTTTTTCTGATAACTAGAGATATGTCTGACCTCGTTATTAGTTTTGTAATCCGTCTGTATGTTCTCTCACACGTTCGTGGTGAGAGAGAGGGGGGGGAGGGAGGGAGGGAGAGAAAGTGAGGGAGGGAGAGAAAGAGAAAGAGTCAAAGACAGAGAGAAAGAGAAAGAGTCAAAGACGGAGAGAGAGAGATAGGGTCACAGACAGAGAGAGACAGAGAGAGAAAGAGTCAAAGACAGAGAGAGAGAGGGGGTCACAGAGCGAGAGAGAGGGAGGGAGGGAGAGAAAGAGAAAGAGTCAAAGACAGAGAGAGGGTCACAGAGGGAGAGACAGACACAGAGACACAGAGACAGAGACAAGACAAAGAAATTTAGAATACATCAGTTTTCTTTTTGAATCAAAATAAAGTATCAATCCATTTGTTATTTATCCATCAATCCATCCGTTCTCTCTCTCTCTCTCTCTCTCTCTCTCTCTCTCTCTCTCTCTCTCTCTCTCTCTCTCTCTCTCTCTCTTCATTCTTTTATCGAAGTAAGCCATCCATCGGTAGATGCGCTATGATTTCGTTTTTAACCAGCTCACTCAATCTATGAAGCTGTATTCATTCATTCACTCGCGTGTCTATTCATTATTCATCCATTTGCTTACAGCACGTGATAAGAACTGATATTCATGCATAAAGGAGTTCTTTTAGTGTCGCTTCTCACATCAGCTCATCTTCACAGATTACAACTACACAATCCGAGAACACGCCCGAACGCGCGCGCATACAAACACACACAAACGCACGCA